>NC_092339.1:210524848-210827878 GCF_046630445.1 Rutidosis leptorrhynchoides
TTACGCCGTCAAAGTAACACCGCGGGCTGTTTTGGGTTAGTTAATTAAAAACTATGATAAACTTTGATTTAAAAGTTGTTATTCTGAGAAAATGATTTTTATTATGAACATGAAACTATATCCAAAAATTATGGTTAAACTCAAAGTGAAAGTATGTTTTCTAAAATGGTCATCTAGACGTCGTTCTTTCGACTGAAATGACTACCTTTACAAAAATGACTTATAACTTATTTTTCCGACTATAAACCTATACTTTTTCTGTTTAGATTCATAAAATAGAGTTCAATATGAAACCATAGCAATTTGATTCACTCAAAACGGATTTAAAATGAAGAAGTTATGGGTAAAACAAGATTGGATAATTTTTCTCATTTTAGCTACGTGAAAATTGGTAACAAATCTATTCCAACCATAACTTAATCAACTTGTATTGTATATTATGTAATCTTGAGATACCATAGACACGTATACAATGTTTCGACCTATCATGTCGACACATCTATATAGACACTCTATATGTGAATGTTGGAGTTAGCTATACAGGGTTGAGGTTGATTCCAAAATATATATAGTTTGAGTTGTGATCAATACTGAGATACGTATACACTGGGTCGTGGATTGATTCAAGATAATATTTATCGATTTATTTCTGTACATCTAATTGTGGACAACTAGTTGTAGGTTACTAACGAGGACAGCTGACTTAATAAACTTAAAACATCAAAATATATTAAAAGTGTTGTAAATATATTTTGAACATACTTTGATATATATGTATATATTGTTATAGGTTCGTGAATCAACCAGTAGCCAAGTCTTACTTCCCGACGAAGTAAAAATCTGTGAAAGTGAGTTATAGTCCCACTTTTAAAATCTTATATTTTTGGGATGAGAATACATGCAGGTTTTATAAATGATTTACAAAATAGACACAAGTACGTGCAACTACATTCTATGGTTGAATTATCGAAATCGAATATGCCCCTTTTTATTAAGTATGGTAATCTAAGAATTAGGGAACAGACACCCTAATTGACGCGAATCCTAAAGATAGATCTATCAGGCCCAACAAGCCCCATCCAAAGTACCGGATGCTTTAGTACTTTGAAATTTATATCATATCCGAAGGGTGTCCCGGAATGATGGGGATATTCTTATATATGCATCTTGTTAATGTCGGTTACCAGGTGTTCACCATATGAATGACTTTTATCTCTATGTATGGGATGTGTATTGAAATATGAAATCTTGTGGTCTATTATTATGATTCGATATATATAGGTTAAACCTATAACTCACCAACATTTTTGTTAACGTTTTTAAGCATGTTTATTCTCAGGTGATTATTAAGAGCTTCCGCTATCGCATACTTAAATAAGGACGAGATTTGGAGCCCATGTTTGTATGATATTGTGTAAAAACTGCATTCAAGAAACTTATTTTGTTGTAACATATTTGTATTGTAAACCATTATGTAATGGTCGTGTGTAAACAGGATATTTTAGATTATCATTATTTGATAATCTACGTAAAGCTTTTTAAACCTTTATTGATGAAATAAAGGTTATGGTTTGTTTTAAAATGAATGCAGTCTTTGAAAAACGTCTCATATAGAGGTCAAAACCTCGCAACGAAATCAATTAATATGGAACGTTTTTAATCAATAAGAACGGGACATTTCAGTTGGTATCCGAGCGTTGGTCTTAGAGAACCAGAAAATTTGCATTAGTGTGTCTTATCGAGTTTGTTAGGATGCATTAGTGAGTCTGGACTTCGACCGTGTTTTCTTTAAAAATGATTGCTTAACATTTTTGTTGGAAACTATATATTTTTAACATATGAATATTATGTGATATATTAATCTCTTAACGTGTTTGATATTATGTGATAGATGTCTACCTCTAGAACAAGTCCCATTGACTCACCTAATAATAATGAAGAGTCAAATGTAAATTGGAATGATTCGTGGACTGATTCACAAGTTCCCGAAGAGGAACCGGAAGAAGAGTCGGAACCGGAAGAAGAATCGGAACCGGAAGAAGAATCGGAACCGGAAGAAGAAATAGAACCGGTGGGGGAAATAATAAAACGGTTAAGTAAAAGAGAATCCTCAACCAACCGACCAAGGTTAATTATGGTCAATGGTGTTTCCGCCAAGGAAGCAAAATATTGAGAGGATTACCAATTCTCCGATGAATCGGATTCCGACGAGAATTCCGATGATGTTATAGAAATTACCCCAACTGAATTTAAAAAGGCAAAAGAAAATAATAAGGGAAAGGGCATAAAAATAGAGAAATCTAATTCCAACCCCGATGAACTTTATATGTATCGTCAACCCCCGAAGTCCTTAAGTTGTAACAATGACCCGGGAACCTCTAAACCACCAGGTTTTTCTAAACCAATGTGGACAACGACGGCTCGTATTAGGGGAACATCATATATCCCTAGAAACTTGGCAAAACGAACCAAAACCGAACAAAAAGAAACGAGCGAGTCGGAATAAGATAGTTGTATTCGTGTGGTGTAATATATGTAATATAGTGTGCTTATGCTTTATGATATATGTAAAAATTGCTTGTATTAATAAGTAATTTTTTTATGAATCTAACTCTTGTCTATTTTACAGTATAAAAACACAAAATGGATAGACAACCCAATATTTTAAGAGACCTACCCGGAGACATGATTGATGAAATCTTGTCTAGAGTCGGTCAGAATTCCTCGGCACAACTATTTAAGGCGAGATCAGTTTGTAAGACATTCGAAGAACGTTCCAAGAATGTCTTGGTTTATAAGAGACTTTTGTTTGAAAGATGGGGTATATCACATTGGGAAACCCATAAGTTACGATGTGTTTACTTTGACGCATATATTGCGGGGAACCCAAATGCTATTTTACGCAACGGGTTAAGAAATTATTTTGACTCAATATATCCGAATATTGGACTTCGTGATTTAGAAAAAGCGGCAAACATGCAACATAAAGAAGCATGTTATGCTTACGGATTAGTAATGTTCGCTTCTCACCAAAGTGAGAACAAGAACATCGGGCTACAACTATTAAACAAAATGTTTCCACAAGTGACGGAGTCGGTAATTGGGGTAAGAAATGAGGTTTTTAGATTGTTACGGGACTGTTGGACATTACGTAACCCTCGTCCCTTTGACGACGTTACAACACGTTGTCTTATCAACGGCCATAACGGTTATGTTCCACAAGACCAAGGATGGGAAGTAATTCTAGTAAAACCAGAATGCATGACTTGTTTCTGGACGTATGAATTACGTGTCTTTATTGCCTTTGCTGAACGACTTGTGTACTAGCTAGAATTATCTTCACAACTATCTTGTATCAAAGTTATTGTGTGCTATATTTCATGCTTTATGTAAAATAAGCGGTATTGTAAATTTGTAAAATATTGTATAAAAGTTTGAACGCGAAATATTATTATAATCAGTTTTTCATATAGAATTGTAGTAGTTGAATTGTATATTAGCTACTAAGTATGAACTTAACGGGTAGGTACTACCCGAATTTAAACTTATAAAACGCTAATATGAAGAAAAAGCTCTTATAAATGAGTTCATATTATGCTACGAAATACTATTAACTACTCTTAATATTCTGTATGATTAACTTGTTCCATTTGACTATTTTGAAGGAAATGGCACCGACTACTCGACACACCGTGAATATGAATGAAGAGGAATTCCGTACTTTTCTAGCTTCAAACATAGCCGCAGTACAGGCTGAGCTACATACCAACAATAACCTTGGATCTAGCAGTACAGGAAATCGTGTAGGATGCACCTATAAAGAATTCACTGCCTGCAAACCTTTGGAATTTGATGGAACCGAAGGACCGATCGGATTGAAACGGTGGACCGAGAAGGTCGAATCGGTGTTTGCCATAAGTAAGTGTACTGAAGAGGACAAAGTGAAGTACGCTACGCATACCTTCACAGGTTCTGCGTTCACATGGTGGAATACCTATCTAGAGCAAGTGGGACAAGACGATGCGTACGCACTACCGTGGTCAGCATTCAAGCACTTGATGAACGAGAAGTACCGTCCCAGAACCGAGGTCAATAAGCTCAAGACAGAACTTAGAGGGTTACGAACCCAAGGATTTGATATTACCACGTACGAAAGACGATTCACAGAATTGTGCCTATTGTGTCCGGGAGCATTCGAAGATGAGGAAGAGAAGATCGTCGCGTTTGTGAAAGGATTACCGGAAAGAATCCAAGAAGATATAAGTTCACACGAGCCCGCCTCCATACAACAGGCATGTAGAATGGCTCACAAACTAGTGAACCAGATTGAAGAAAGAATTAAAGAACAGACTGCTGAAGAGGCCAATGTGAAGCAAGTCAAAAGAAAGTGGGAGGAAAACGGTGATAAGAATCACCAATACAACAACAACAGCAATTACAACAATAATCGCAACAATTATCCCAACAATCGCAACACCAATCGCAACTACAACAAACGGCCCAACAACAACAACAACAACAACAATAGCAACTACAACAATCATCCCAACAACAATAATAACCGCAACAACAACAACAATCAAAAGCAGCTATGCCAAAGGTGTGAAAAGTATCACTCGGGGTTCTGCACCAAATTTTGCAACAAGTGTAAAAGAAATGGTCATAGCGCGGCGAAGTGTGAGGTCTACGGACCAGGGGTTAATAGAACGAAAGGAACAAATGGTGTCGGAACGAGTAATGGCGGAGCAAGTAGTGTCGGAGCAAGTTATGCCAATGTAGTTTGTTATAAATGTGGAAAACCGGGCCACATTATTAGAAATTGCCCGAACTAGGAGAACACGAATGGACAAGGCCGCGGAAGAGTTTTCAATATTATTGCGGCAGAGGCACAGGAAGACCCGGAGCTTGTTACGGGTACGTTTCTTATTGACAATAAATCTACTTACGTTTTATTTGATTCGGGTGCGGATAGAAGCTATATGAGTAGAGATTTTTGTGCTAAATTAAGTTGTCCATTGACGCCTTTGGATAGTAAATTTTTACTCGAATTAGCAAATGGTAAATTAATTTCAGCAGATAATATATGTCGGAATCGAGAAATTAAACTGGTTAGCGAAACATTTAAGATTGATTTGATACCAGTAGAGTTAGGGAGTTTTGATGTGATAATCGGTATGGACTGGTTGAAAGAAGTGAAAGCAGAGATTGTCTGTTACAAAAATGCAATTCGCATTATACGAGAAAAAGGAAAACCCTTAATGGTGTACGGAGAAAAGGGTAACACGAAGCTACATCTTATTAGTAATTTGAAGGCACAAAAACTAATAAGAAAAGGTTGCTATGCTGTTCTAGCACACGTCGAGAAAGTACAAACTGAAGAAAAGAGCATCAATGATGTTCCCAATGCAAAAGAATTTCCCGATGTATTTCCGAAAGAATTACCGGGATTACCCCCACATCGATCTGTTGAATTTCAAATAGATCTTGTACCAGGAGCTGCACCAATAGCTCGTGCTCCTTACAGACTCGCACCCAGCGAGATGAAAGAACTGCAAAGCCAATTACAAGAACTTTTAGAGCGTGGTTTCATTCGACCAAGCACATCACCGTGGGGAGCTCCTGTTTTGTTTGTCAAGAAGAAAGATGGTACATTCAGGTTGTGTATCGACTACCGAGAGTTGAACAAACTTACCATCAAGAACCGCTACCCACTACCGAGAATAGACG
Organism: Rutidosis leptorrhynchoides; assembly: GCF_046630445.1. Lineage (NCBI taxonomy): Eukaryota > Viridiplantae > Streptophyta > Magnoliopsida > Asterales > Asteraceae > Rutidosis > Rutidosis leptorrhynchoides. Next base: position 210,530,576 of record NC_092339.1, read on the forward strand.
ACTTATTTGATCAACTACAAGGCTCGTCTGTTTATTGAAAGATTGACTTACGTTCCGGGTATCATCAAATGCGGGTGAAAGAAGATGATATTCCAAAGACTGCTTTCAGAACACGTTACGGTCATTACGAGTTTATGGTCATGCCGTTTGGTTTAACTAATGCACCAGCTGTGTTCATGGACCTTATGAACCGAGTGTGTGGACCATACCTTGACAAGTTTGTCATTGTTTTCATTGATGACATACTTATTTACTCAAAGAATGACCAAGAACACGGTGAACATTTGAGAAAGGTGTTAGAAGTATTGAGGAAGGAAGAATTGTACGCTAAGTTTTCAAAGTGTGCATTTTGGTTGGAAGAAGTTCAATTCCTCGGTCACATAGTGAACAAAGAAGGTATTAAGGTGGATCCGGCAAAGATAGAAACTGTTGAAAAGTGGGAAACCCTGAAAACTCCGAAACACATACGCCAGTTTTTAGGACTAGCTGGTTACTACAGAAGGTTCATCCAAGACTTTTCCAGAATAGCAAAACCCTTGACTGCATTAACGCATAAAGGGAAGAAATTTGAATGGAATGATGAACAAGAGAAAGCGTTTCAGTTATTGAAGAAAAAGCTAACTACGGCACCTATATTGTCATTGCCTGAAGGGAATGATGATTTTGTGATTTATTGTGACGCATCAAAGCAAGGTCTCGGTTGTGTATTAATGCAACGAACGAAGGTGATTGCTTATGCGTCTAGACAATTGAAGATTCACGAACAAAATTATACGACGCATGATTTGGAATTAGGAGCGGTTGTTTTTGCATTAAAGACTTGGAGGCACTACTTATATGGGGTCAAAAGTATTATATATACCGACCACAAAAGTCTTCAACACATATTTAATCAGAAACAACTGAATATGAGGCAGCGTAGGTGGATTGAATTGTGGAATGATTACGACTTTGAGATTCGTTACCACCCAGGGAAGGCAAATGTGGTAGCCGATGCCTTGAGCAGGAAGGACAGAGAACCCATTCGAGTAAAATCTACGAATATAATGATTCATAATAACCTTACTACTCAAATAAAGGAGGCGCAACAAGGAGTTTTAAAAGAGGGAAATTTAAAGGATGAAATACCCAAAGGATCGGAGAAGCATCTTAATATTCAGGAAGACGGAACCCGGTATAGGGCTGAAAGGATTTGGGTACCAAAATTTGGAGATATGAGAGAAATGGTACTTAGAGAAGCTCATAAAACCAGATACTCAATACATCCTGGAACGGGGAAGATGTACAAGGATCTCAAGAAACATTTTTGGTGGCCGGGTATGAAAGCCGATGTTGCTAAATACGTAGGAGAATGTTTGACGTGTTCTAAGGTGTCATAACCCGTCCTTAACCATAAGAACGTGTTAGATAACGTATGATTTCATTGCGAGGTATTGACCTCTATATGCGACATTTTTTAAAGAAAAACTGCATATATTATACATTACAAACCATGATCCTTATTTTTGATACAAGCTTTGGACAAAATAAAGATGATTATCGTTTAGCGATAATCTTCGACTTACAAACTTTACAAATGATAATAACAACCCGATTTCTAGCATATTTTACAACACAAGTTCTTGGATATGCAGTCTTATTTTTGACACAAATATGCGTACGCAAGATCCTGCTTAGATTCAACATGATGCAGCGGAAGCTTCTAATTATCACCTGAGAATAGACATGTTTAAAACGTCAACATAAAGTTGGTGAGATATAGGTTTAATGCCGGCAGCGATATAAATATAGACCACAAGATTTCATATATAAACATTTTAATAAAAATATTCTAAGTGGTTGAGCACTTGGTAACCATACTTAACATTTAATCACGTCGCATATTCCCTTTATTATGAAATCTTACTACACCGTACCAAGTGTAGTCACGAAACGAAGTACTGTGCAACCGTTGAATACTGGTCGTCCAGTCCGGTTGGGGTTATCAGGCCCGATAGATCTATCAACAGGATTCGCGTTTACAATACCGCTGTAAATAACAGTTACCAAGCTACAGGGAAGTATGCCAGTGGTACAACTCAACGTAGAATATATTTTTCAGTTACTTGTGTCCATATCGTAAAACATAAAATACATGTATTCTCATCCCGAAATATTTAGAGTTTAAAAGTGGGACTATATACTCACTGTTGTCTTGAAGATATATATAATTTGACTTGGTCTCCGGTTGATATCACGAACCTATCCATATATAATATATCAATACCTTTTCTTTTTAAACAAACGTCACATATATATACTTGTTATACTTTTAATACTTTGAATAATTCCTTAGTCCGTAGTTAGCAGTTCGTTGTTAGTAATTCAATTTTAATGGTTCATTTTTAGATGTTTAATATACCCGCAATGAAATAAATAAAACCCCCTAACGAAATAAATAAAACCCCATCGTATATGTATTGGTCGAGATTAATCTTGACCCACGGTACCGGTGTTGTCAAATGACGTGTTGCGTACATAAAGTACCGGTGTTGTCAAATGACGTGTTGCGTACAAACATGGGATCTTATGATTAATCTTCTCGTGTTGTTTGCGGGTGATCCTGAACCATATAAAATTGAATTATAAGTACATATATATAAAATATCATGTTATCTTAGAAATATGTGATTTTATTTAATTTTTCCCAATTAATCCCGAAGTTAAACAAGTCTTAGATATCCGATCTCGTTTTGGTCATAGTTTCTTCGTTACAACTCCGTTTTCGTTGATTCAACTTGTCACTTCCTTGGATCGAGTCCCTCTTTAAGACTATGAACTGTAAATACCTTAGTTTGTATTCGAAATCACAGGTCATAGGTCAAACTTTAGTGAAACTTATGAAGTTAATCATTTTCCATCATGTAAACAACCTTAAATGATTATTTTTCTAAAAATACTTATACTTTGAGTTAAATCATGAAATTTTTATGTGTTATCATATTCATAGTAAAAATCATTTTTCCAGAAAATAAACCTCCAATTCAAAGTTTAAGATGGTTTTTAATTATGCAACCCAAAACAGCCCCCGGTTGCACTCCGACGTCGTAAATTCAGTTTTTAAGGTGTTCTTTGAAAAACCAAGTTATACCTTGTTAAATTAGCATATATTTATGATATATTACAGGTCTTGAAGTATTTTAAAAGTTAAGTTAGAAGGATCTATTTAGTTTGCAAACAAGTTTGAAAACATTCAAACTATGTTCTTGTTGTTAAAATTTTATACCACAAAATAAGATAGCTATATATATATGAATCGAATAAGGTTATGAACATAGATTCTACCTCAAGTTCCTTGGACAAGGTTGCTGTAAAATAGGAGTAAAAAGCTAGAACCAAAAGGGTGATGGAATTGGATGAAAGATTGGAAGTAAGTTTGTGTTCTTGGAAGGATTTCTTGAAGTGTTTTTGTATGGTTTTCTTATGGTGATTAAGTAAGGTTTTTGAAGCTAAATGATGGGGAAAATGCTTGGAGATGATCAAGTATGAAGTTAAGAGTATTTTGAGAGAGAAATGGAAGTGTAAGTATGAGAAAATGGGGTGAAGAAATGGTGTGCATGCATAAAAACGTTTTTAGGTTATAAAGGAAAAAAAGATACCTAACTTTGTTTTCTTGCTAAATAATTCATGCTACTTGACAAATGGTTGGTTCCACATGTTTCTTAATCATTTAAGGCTGCTAAGGAGCAGATTTTTATTGGTATATACCAATAGTAAATACATCTAGAAGCTGCGTATGATACGGGTACATATACTCTAGGTATACGTATAGAAATCTTTGAGGAAACGGAACGAGGATTCAAATATAGCTATCTTTTGTAAATATACTTATATTGTTTTATGTATGTAAGCCCTTTAAAAGTGATAAAATACATATCTATACGATGCATGTATAAGTAATATAGGTTATAAGTATTTACGTCGAAAAACATTACGTATAGTTATCGTTTTGAAAACTTAAGTTAGTAGTTTTAAAATATACTTATAACTTATTGTTATTAATACAAAATGAGATATTAAAACATTCTTAGATCATGTTAAATATGTATATATACATATATATACACAAACGTATAATTATCATATGTTATATAGTTCGTGATATCATCGGTCAAACTAGACGGTCAAACGTTGTGTAAACTCTTTTCGGAAATATAAATCTCGACAATTTGGATTGCTTATCATGTTGGTAAGGTTTAATTTATGTAAATATTAATCTTATAAGTATAGAACGATCGAAAAAGTGCGGGTCGTTACATTACCTCCCCGTTAAATAAATTTCGTCCCGAAATTTTAAAATTGTACCTATTTTGCGTCATCGAGAAACAAGTGTGGATACTTTTGTTTCATCTGATCCTCTCGTTCCCAAGTAAACTCAGGACCTCTTCGAGCATTCCAACGAACCTTAACGATCGGTATGTTGCTCTGCTTGAGCTGTTTAACTTCACGGTCCATGATTTCGATTGGTTCTTCGATGAATTGTAGTTTCTCATCGACATGGATTTCTTCAAGAGGAATGGTGAGATCTTACTTTGCAAGACACTTCTTAAGGTTCGAGACGTGAAAGGTATTATGTACTCCGGCGAGTTGTTGCGGTAACTCGAGTCGATAAGCTACCGGTCCAATGCGTTCAATAATCTTGAACGGGCCTACGTACCTTGGGTTCAGTTTACCCCTTTTGCCGAAACGTATTACACCTTTCCATGGTGACACTTTTAACATAACCATGTCACCGATCTGAAACTCTAATGGTTTCCTTCGAACATCGGCGTAGCTCTTTTGGCGACTACGGGCTGTTTTCAATCTCTCCTTGATTTGTACAATCTTCTCAGTCGTTTCGTGTATGATCTCGGGACCCGTTAATTGTCGATCTCCTACTTCATTCCAACAGTTAGTAGATCTACACTTCCTTCCATACAATGCTTCGAATGGCGCAGCTCCAATGCTCGCATGATAACTATTATTATACGAGAATTCTGCTAACGGTAGATATTTATCCCATCCGTTTCCAAAATCGATCACACATGCCCTGAGCATGTCTTCAAGAGTCTGAATTGTTCTTTCACTCTGCCCGTCGGTTTGTGGATGATATGCGGTACTCATATCCAAACGAGTTCCTAGTGCCTCCTGTAGTGATTGCCAGAACTTTGAGGTAAATCTACTATCACGATCAGATATAATGGAAATAGGTATTCCATGCCTTGAAACTATTTCCTTTATATATAATCGTAATAATTTCTCCATTCTATCCGTTTCCTTTATAGGCAAGAAATGTGCAGATTTGGTAAGACGATCAACAATTACCCAAATAGTGTCGTATCCCCAGGCAGTCTTTGGTAACTTCGTGATGAAATCCATGGTAATACCGTCCCATTTCCATTCTGGGATTTCTGGTTGTTGAAGTAATCCTGACGTCTTTTGGTGTTCTGCTTTGACTTTGGAACAAGTTAAACACTCCCCAACATATGTTGCAACGTCTGTCTTTAAATTAGGCCACCAATAATGCGTCTTAAGATCTTGATACATCTTTCCAACTCCAGGATGTATCGAATATCTTGTCTTATGTGCCTCGTTCAATATCAACTTCCTTAATCCACCCAACTTCGGTACCCAAATACGATTTGCAAAATATCGAATTCCATCTTCCCGCATAACGAGTTGCTTCTCATACTTCTTCATTATTTCATTTCCTATATTTTCTTTAGTAAGTGCTTCTCGTTGAACTTCTTTGATTTGTGAGTTGAGATTCATGCGAATTTTTATGTTCATCGCTCGTACTCGAATTGGTTCTCGTTCCTTTCTGCTTAGAGCGTCGGCCACCACGTTCGCTTTCCCGGGATGATAACGGATTTCACAATCATAGTCATTTATTAACTCAACCCACCTACGTTGCCTCATGTTCAGCTGTTTTTGATCGAAAATATGTTGAAGGCTTTTATGATCAGTAAACACAGTGCATTTAACCCCATACAAGTAGTGTCTCCATATCTTCAATGCAAACACGACTGCTCCCAGTTCTAGATCATGCGTCGTATAATTCCGCTCGTGAATCTTTAATTGTCGGGATGCGTATGCAATAACTTTCTTCCGTTGCATAAGAACGCAACCAAAACCTTGTCGCGAAGCGTCACAATATATTTCAAAATCATCGTTCCCTTCTGGTAACGATAAAATAGGCGCCGTAGTCAACTTCTTTTTCAGTAATTGAAATGCACTCTCCTGCTCAGAAGTCCATTCATATTTCTTCCCTTTTTGCGTTAACGCTGTCAACGGCTTAGCTATTCGGGAAAAATCTTGAATAAACCTTCTATAATAACCGGCTAAACCCAAAAATTGGCGTATCTGCATTGGTGTCTTAGGAGTCTCCCATTTTTCAATGGCTTCAATTTTTGCTGGATCAACCTGAATTCCTTTGCTACTAACAACGTGGCCAAGAAATTGCACTTCTTTCAACCAGAAAGCACATTTAGAAAATTTAGCATATAGCTGTTCTTTTCTCAACAACTCTAATATCAACCTTAAATGCTGCTCATGCTCTTGCTCACTCTTGGAATACATAAGAATATCATCAATGAAAACGATAACAAACTTATCTAAATATGGACTACAAACTCGATTCATGAGGTCCATGAATACAGCTGGCGCATTCGTCAATCCAAACGGCATGACCAAAAATTCGTAATGACCGTAGCGTGTCCGAAAAGCAGTTTTCGGTATATCTTCTTCTTTGACACGTAATTGATGATAGCCCGATCTTAGGTCAATTTTCGAGTACACACATGATCCTTGGAGTTGATCAAATAAGTCGTCAATTCTCGGTAGTGGATACCGATTCTTGATAGTTAACTTATTTAATTCACGATAATCTATACACATTCGGAAAGATCCGTCTTTCTTCTTGACGAATAAAATTGGAGCTCCCCACGGTGAAGTACTTGGTCGTATGAATCCACGATCCAGTAATTCTTTTAACTGACTCTGAAGTTCTTTTAACTCGGACGGTGCAAGTCTATATGGAGCACGGGCAACCGGTGCAGCTCCTGGTACAAGATCTATTTGAAATTCTACAGATCTAAATGGAGGTAATCCCGGCAACTCTTCCGGAAATACTTCAGGAAAATCTCTTGCCACAGGCACGTCATTGATGCACTTCTCTTTTTCTTTCTTTTCGACTTTATTAACATGTGCTAAGATAGCATAGCACCCTTTCTTCAAGCACTTTTGAGCTTTCAAATAACTAATGAGTTTTAGCTTTGAGTTACCCTTCTCTCCATAAATCATTACTGGCATTTTATTCTTACGAGGAATGCGAATTGCCTTCTTGGCGCACACAACTTCAGCTCCTATTTTGGACATCCAGTCCATGCCGACTATTACATCAAAACTTCCTAATTCTACGGGTATTAAGTCAATTTTAAATGTTTCTCCGGCTAAATTTATTTTACAATCACGGCAAATTTTATCGGCTTTAATTAGTTTACCATTAGCTAACTCAATCATGTACTTAGCATCTAGAGGTAATGATGAACAATTCAATTTAGCGTAAAAGCCTCTACTCACGTAACTTCTATCGGCACCAGTATCAAATATAATAGATGCGGATAAGTTATTAATGGTAAACGTACCCGTAACAAGCTCCGGGTCTTCACACGCCTCTCTAGCATTAATAACAAATGCTCTTCCACGTGCAGATCCATTATTCTTCTCTGGATTCGGACACTGGCTCTTATAGTGACCTTGTTTTTCACACCCATAACAAGTAATGGTAGCCAAAGCAGTTCTATTTGCATTGGTGGCAGGAGTCTTGGTACCATTTGTATTTGTAACGAGAGCCCTACAATCTTCAGCAAGATGACCCTTTCGATTACATTTGTTGCATACCACATTACAGTAACCAGAGTGATGTTTGTGGCATCGGTTGCATAAAGGATTTTGTCCTTTATAACCAAAGCTTAAACCACTACCCGCACCTTGCGTGTTTTCTTGTTTCTTAAAAGATTGTTGTTGGTTACCTCGATCATAATTTCCATTCCACTTTCTTTTGTTACCTGATACCTTCACATCAGTATTGGATGCTTTCTTATCCATGATGACCTGATCCATTAGCTCGTTTGCCATAGTTATAGCTTCATGAATTGTCTTAGGTTTCGATGCTGTAACGTTTGCCTTGTCCTTTTTGGGCAAACCATCTTTGTACATTTCAATCTTCCGTTCTTCGGTTGGAACCAATTCAGGACATAGCAAAACTAATTCCATGAATCGCTGATTGTAGTTGGTGATTTCAGTACCAACAACCTTCAGGCTTCGTAATTCATCTTCCAACTTCCTAACCTCGTTCCTTGGACAATACTCGTTGATTAACATTGTTTTGTATTCTTCCCAAGGAGTATCATAAGCTACATCTCCTCCTACAGCCTTCACATAATTTTTCCACCACGTGAGTGCACTATCTTGTAAAGTGCACGATGCATACTTGGTCATGTCCTTTTCAACACAACCACTTATTTTAAACACAGTCTCCATCTTTTCTATCCACCGGGTTAAACCGATCGGTCCTTCTGTTCCACTGAATGATGAGGGCTTGCAAGCTTGAAAAGTTTTGTAAGTGCACCCCACACGAGGATTTGGGTTAACTGCAGCACCTCTTGCAGCCTCGACCCATAACATTCTGTCGTTCACTCGCTGATTGATGAGTTCCTGGATTTCTTTTTCCGTCATTCGGTTCAATCGCGCCATATTCTTCTATAAGAATGAAAAGAAAATAATTATTCACATGGAATATTATAGATGTAGTGTATATTTACAGTACATTATAGCTTATTAATAATATGAACCAGGTATTATTATAAAAGCCTTTTCTTCTTATTAGCGTTTTATAATTATATCTAGGGTAGTACCTACCCGTTAATGTCCATACTTAATAGCTTAGTACAGAATCAATTACTACCATCTAAGTAATACTTAACCATGGAAAATTATTGCATTTCACACTTCACTATTTTACATATGCTTATCTTACATCAAACATTAAGCAAACCACACTAATAATATTATACAAAACATTATATGATCCCATGGTTTAATACGGCAGCGCATCGTTTGGTCTATTTTCTAGGACGTTTAGGTTCAAAGAATCGCTTAACGCTTATCCTGGCTGTCTGCCTATATTTTGGCTGTGGGACTGAAGAACTGGATGCCGGGATAGAACGAATAGGAATAGCGGGAATAGGGGTGGTAGTGTCTAGTGGAGTTGGTGCCACATCATCCTTACTAAACTCGGGATTTGAATTTTCTAATTCATTAGCCTTTCGTTTCTTTCCTAGTTCGAACTCATCTTTTGTAATTTCCTGTATTTCTTCCTCGGGTTCACTTTCCTCCTCGGGTTCACTTTCCTCCTCGGGTTCACTTTCCTCCTCGGGTTCACTTTCCGGGTTCTCTATAGTCGGTTCATCCGGAATTTGTGAGTCTTCCCCAAAGATATTATTTTCGTCATCGGATAGGTTAATGACTGGAACACCATCTGAAGATTCTGGTTCGGAGTCGCTGAACGTGATGATAATTTTTGAGCCCGACATCTATCACACAACAACTAACCCATTAGTACTACATAATATTTACATATAAATTTTAACCAACAATGATAAGCAATGGTTTTTAAATCAGACCCGGTCAAAGTCCAGACTTACTAATGTATCCTAACGACTTATCAGTTAGACACACTAATGCAAACCTGGTTCGCTAAGACCACCGCTCTGATACCACATGTCATAACCCGTCCTTAACCATAAGAACGTGTTAGATAACGTATGATTTCATTGCGAGGTATTGACCTCTATATGCGACATTTTTTAAAGAAAAACTGCATATATTATACATTACAAACCATGATCCTTATTTTTGATACAAGCTTTGGACAAAATAAAGATGATTATCGTTTAGCGATAATCTTCGACTTACAAACTTTACAAATGATAATAACAACCCGATTTCTAGCATATTTTACAACACAAGTTCTTGGATATGCAGTCTTATTTTTGACACAAATATGCGTACGCAAGATCCTGCTTAGATTCAACATGATGCAGCGGAAGCTTCTAATTATCACCTGAGAATAGACATGTTTAAAACGTCAACATAAAGTTGGTGAGATATAGGTTTAATGCCGGCAGCGATATAAATATAGACCACAAGATTTCATATATAAACATTTTAATAAAAATATTCTAAGTGGTTGAGCACTTGGTAACCATACTTAACATTTAATCACGTCGCATATTCCCTTTATTATGAAATCTTACTACACCGTACCAAGTGTAGTCACGAAACGAAGTACTGTGCAACCGTTGAATACTGGTCGTCCAGTCCGGTTGGGGTTGTCAGGCCCGATAGATCTATCAACAGGATTCGCGTTTACAATACCGCTGTAAATAACAGTTACCAAGCTACAGGGAAGTATGCCAGTGGTACAACTCAACGTAGAATATATTTTTCAGTTACTTGTGTCCATATCGTAAAACATAAAATACATGTATTCTCATCCCGAAATATTTAGAGTTTAAAAGTGGGACTATATACTCACTGTTGTCTTGAAGATATATATAATTTGACTTGGTCTCCGGTTGATATCACGAACCTATCCATATATAATATATCAATACCTTTTCTTTTTAAACAAACGTCACATATATATACTTGTTATACTTTTAATACTTTGAATAATTCCTTAGTCCGTAGTTAGCAGTTCGTTGTTAGTAATTCAATTTTAATGGTTCATTTTTAGATGTTTAATATACCCGCAATGAAATAAATAAAACCCCCTAACGAAATAAATAAAACCCCATCGTATATGTATTGGTCGAGATTAATCTTGACCCACGGTACCGGTGTTGTCAAATGACGTGTTGCGTACATAAAGTACCGGTGTTGTCAAATGACGTGTTGCGTACAAACATGGGATCTTATGATTAATCTTCTCGTGTTGTTTGCGGGTGATCCTGAACCATATAAAATTGAATTATAAGTACATATATATAAAATATCATGTTATCTTAGAAATATGTGATTTTATTTAATTTTTCCCAATTAATCCCGAAGTTAAACAAGTCTTAGATATCCGATCTCGTTTTGGTCATAGTTTCTTCGTTACAACTCCGTTTTCGTTGATTCAACTTGTCACTTCCTTGGATCGAGTCCCTCTTTAAGACTATGAACTGTAAATACCTTAGTTTGTATTCGAAATCACAGGTCATAGGTCAAACTTTAGTGAAACTTATGAAGTTAATCATTTTCCATCATGTAAACAACCTTAAATGATTATTTTTCTAAAAATACTTATACTTTGAGTTAAATCATGAAATTTTTATGTGTTATCATATTCATAGTAAAAATCATTTTTCCAGAAAATAAACCTCCAATTCAAAGTTTAAGATGGTTTTTAATTATCCAACCCAAAACAGCCCCCGGTTGCACTCCGACGTCGTAAATTCAGTTTTTAAGGTGTTCTTTGAAAAACCAAGTTATACCTTGTTAAATTAGCATATATTTATGATATATTACAGGCCTTGAAGTATTTTAAAAGTTAAGTTAGAAGGATCTATTTAGTTTGCAAACAAGTTTGAAAATATTCAAACTATGTTCTTGTTGTTAAAATTTTATACCACAAAATAAGATAGCTATATATATATATATGAATCGAATAAGGTTATGAACATAGATTCTACCTCAAGTTCCTTGGACAAGGTTGCTGTAAAATAGGAGTAAAAAGCTAGAACCAAAAGGGTGATGGAATTGGATGAAAGATTGGAAGTAATTTTGTGTTCTTGGAAGGATTTCTTGAAGTGTTTTTGTATGGTTTTCTTATGGCGATTAAGTAAGGTTTTTGAAGCTAAATGATGGGGAAAATGCTTGGAGATGATTAAGTATGAAGTTAAGAGTATTTTGAGAGAGAAATGGAAGTGTAAGTATGAGAAAATGGGGTGAAGAAATGGTGTGCATGCATAAAAACGTTTTTAGGTTATAAAGGAAAAAAAAAGATACCTAACTTTGTTTTCTTGCTAAATAATTCATGCTACTTGACAAATGGTTGGTTCCACATGTTTCTTAATCATTTAAGGCTGCTAAGGAGCAGATTTTTATTGGTATATACCAATAGTAAATACATTTAGAAGCTGCGTATGATACGGGTACATATACTCTAGGTATACGTATAGAAATCTTTGAGGAAACGGAACGAGGATTCAAATATAGCTATCTTTTGTAAATATACTTATATTGTTTTATGTATGTAAGCCCTTTAAAAGTGATAAAATACATATCTATACGATGCATGTATAAGTAATATAGGTTATAAGTATTTACGTCGAAAAACATTACGTATAGTTATCGTTTTGAAAACTTAAGTTAGTAGTTTTAAAATATACTTATAACTTATTGTTATTAATACAAAATGAGATATTAAAACATTCTTAGATCATGTTAAATATGTATATATACATATATATACACAAACGTACAATTATCATATGTTATATAGTTCGTGATATCATCGGTCAAACTAGACGGTCAAACGTTGTGTAAACTCTTTTCGGAAATATAAATCTAGACAATTTGGATTGCTTATCATGTTGGTAAGGTTTAATTTATGTAAATATTAATCTTATAAGTATAGAACGATCGAAAAAGTGCGGGTCGTTACATAAGGTCAAAGCTGAGCATCAGAAACCATCAGGTCTACTTCAACAACCCGAAATCCCGGAATGGAAATAGGAAAACATTACCATGGATTTCATCACTAAATTGCCAAGGACTGCAAGTGGTTTTGATACTATTTGGGTAATAGTTGATCGTCTCACCAAATCAGCACACTTCCTGCCAATAAGAGAAGATGACAAGATGGAGAAGTTAGCACGACTGTATTTGAAGGAAGTCGTCTCCAGACATGGAATACCAATCTCTATTATCTCTGATAGGGATGGCAGATTTATTTCAAGATTCTGGCAGACATTACAGCAAGCATTAGGAACTCGTCTAGACATGAGTACTGCCTATCATCCACAAACTGATGGGCAGAGTGAAAGGACGATACAAACGCTTGAAGACATGCTACGAGCATGTGTTATTGATTTCGGAAACAGTTGGGATCGACATCTACCGTTAGCAGAATTTTCCTACAATAACAGCTACCATTCAAGCATTGAGATGGCGCCGTTTGAAGTACTTTATGGTAGAAAGTGCAGGTCTCCGATTTGTTGGAGTGAAGTGGGGGATAGACAGATTACGGGTCCGGAGATTATACAAGAAACTACCGAGAAGATCATCCAAATTCAACAACGGTTGAAAACCGCCCAAAGTCAACAAAAGAGCTACGCTGACATTAAAAGAAAAGATATAGAATTTGAAATTGGAGAGATGGTCATGCTTAAAGTTGCACCTTGGAAAGGCGTTGTTCGATTTGGTAAACGAGGAAAATTAAATCCAAGGTATATTGGACCATTCAAGATTATTGATCGTGTCGGACCAGTAGCTTACCGACTTGATTTACCTCAACAACTCGCGGCTGTACATAACACTTTCCACGACTCGAATTTGAAGAAATGTTTTACTAAAGAAGATCTCACTATTCTGTTAGATGAAATCCAAATCAACGAAAAACTTCAATTCATCGAAAAACCCGTCGAAATAATGGATCGTGAGGTTAAAAGACTTAAGCAAAACAAGATACCAATTGTTAAGGTTCGATGGAATGCTCGTAGAGGACCCGAGTTCACCTGGGAGCGTGAAGATCAGATGAAGAAGAAATACCCGCATCTATTTCCAGAAGATTCGTCAACACCTTCAACAGCTTAAAATTTCGGGACGAAATTTATTTAACGGGTAGGTACTGTAGTGACCCGAACTTTTCCATGTTTATATATATTAATTGAGATTGATATTTACATGATTAAATGTTTCCAACATGTTAAGCAATCAAACTTGTTAAGACTTGATTAATTGAAATATGTTTCATATAGACAATTGACCACCCAAGTTGACCGGTGATTCACGAACGTTAAAACTTGTAAAAACTATACGATGACATATATATGGTTATATATATATAGTTAACATGTTTTTATTATAAGTATGTATCTCATTAGGTATTTTAACAATGAGTTATATACATAAAAATGAGACTATTAATTTAAGAAACTCGAAAACGATATATATAACGATTATCGTTATAACAACGTCTTACTAGGTACATATGAATCATATTAAGATATTGATACACTTGGTTAATTATGTTAAATGATAAGTAAATATATTATTAAGTGTATTAACAATGAAATACATATGTAAAAATAAGACTACTAACTTAATGATTTCGAAACGAGACATATATGTAACGATTATCGTTGTAACGACATTTAACTGTATATACATCATACTAAGATATATTATATATCATAATATCATGATAATATAATAATTTAACATCTCATTTGTTATAATAAACAATGGGTTAACAACATTCAACAAGATCGTTAACCTAAAGGTTTCAAAACAACATTTACATGTAGCGACTAACGATGACTTAACGACTCAGTTAAAATGTATATACATGTAGTGTTTTAATATGTATTCATACACTTTTTAAAGACTTCAATACACTTATCAAAATACTTCTACTTAACAAAAATGCTTACAATTACATCCTCGTTCAGTTTCATCAACAATTCTACTCGTATGCACCCGTATTCGTACTCGTACAATACACAGCTTTTAGATGTATGTACTATTGGTATATACACTCCAATGATCAGCTCTTAGCAGCCCATGTGAGTCACCTAACACATGTGGGAACCATCATTTGGCAACTAGCATGAAATATCTCATAAAATTACAAAAATATGAGTAATCATTCATGACTTATTTACATGAAAACAAAATTACATATCCTTTATATCTAATCCATACACCAACGACCAAAAACACCTACAAACACTTTCATTCTTCAATTTTCTTCATCTAATTGATCTCTCTCAAGTTCTATCTTCAAGTTCTAAGTGTTCTTCATATATTTTACAAGTTCTAGTTACATAAAATCAAGAATACTTTCAAGTTTGCTAGCTCACTTCCAATCTTGTAAGGTGATCATCCAACCTCAAGAAATCTTTGTTTCTTACAGTAGGTTATCATTCTAATACAAGGTAATAATCATATTCAAACTTTAGTTCAATTTCTATAACTATAACAATCTTATTTCAAGTGATGATCTTACTTGAACTTGTTTTCGTGTCATGATTCTGCTTCAAGAACTTCGAGCCATCCAAGGATCCGTTGAAGCTAGATCCATTTTTCTCTTTTCCAGTAGGTTTATCCAAGGAACTTAAGGTAGTAATTATGTTCATAATATCATTCGATTCATACATATAAAGCTATCTTATTCGAAGGTTTAAACTTGTAATCACTAGAACATAGTTTAGTTAATTCTAAACTTGTTCGCAAACAAAAGTTAATCCTTCTAACTTGACTTTTAAAATAAACTAAACACATGTTCTATATCTATATGATATTCTAACTTAATGATTTAAAACCTGGAAACACAAAAAACATCGTAAAACCGAATTTACGCCGTCAAAGTAACACCGCGGGCTGTTTTGGGTTAGTTAATTAAAAACTATGATAAACTTTGATTTAAAAGTTGTTATTCTGAGAAAATGGTTTTTATTATGAACATGAAACTATATCAAAAAATTATGGTTAAACTCAAAGTGGAAGTATGTTTTCAAAAATGGTCATCTAGACGTCGTTCTTTCGACTGAAATGACTACCTTTACAAAAACGACTTATAACTTATTTTTCCGACTATAAACCTATACTTTTTCTGTTTAGATTCATAAAATAGAGTTCAATATGAAACCATAGCAATTTGATTCACTCAAAACGGATTTAAAATGAAGAAGTTATGGGTAAAACAAGATTGGATAATTTTTCTCATTTTAGCTACGTGAAAATTGGTAACAAATCTATTCCAACCATAACTTAATCAACTTGTATTGTATATTATGTAATCTTGAGATACCATAGACACGTATACAATGTTTTGACCTATCATGTCGACACATCTATATATATTTCGGAACAACCATAGACACTCTATATGTGAATGTTGGAGTTAGCTATACAGGGTTGAGGTTGATTCCAAAATATATATAGTTTGAGTTGTGATCAATACTGAGATACGTATACACTGGGTCGTGGATTGATTCAAGATAATATTTATCGATTTATTTCTGTACATCTAATTGTGGACAACTAGTTGTAGGTTACTAACGAGGACAGCTGACTTAATAAACTTAAAACATCAAAATATATTAAAAGTGTTGTAAATATATTTTGAACATACTTTGATATATATGTATATATTGTTATAGGTTCGTGAATCAACCAGTAGCCAAGTCTTACTTCCCGACGAAGTAAAAATCTGTGAAAGTGAGTTATAGTCCCACTTTTAAAATCTAATATTTTTGGGATGAGAATACATGCAGGTTTTATAAATGATTTACAAAATAGACACAAGTACGTGAAACTACATTCTATGGTTGAATTATCGAAATCGAATATGCCCATTTTTATTAAGTCTGGTAATCTAAGAATTAGGGAACAGACACCCTAATTGACGCGAATCCTAAAGATAGATCTATTGTGAAATGTCCCGTTCTTATTGATTAAAAATGTTCCATATTAATTGATTTCGTTGCGAGGTTTTGACCTCTATATGAGACATTTTTCAAAGACTGCATTAATTTTTAAAACAAACCATAACCTTTATTTCATAGATAAAGGTTTTAAAAAGCTTTACGTAGATTATCAAATAATGATAATCTAAAATATCCTGTTTACACACGACCATTACATAATGGTTTACAATACAAATATGTTACAACAAAATAGTTTCTTGAATGCAGTTTTTACACAATATCATACAAGCATGGACTCCAAATCTCGTCCTTATTTAAGTATGCGACAGCGGAAGCTCTTAATAATCACATGAGAATAAACATGCTTAAAACGTCAACAAAAATGTTGGTGAGTTATAGGTTTAACCTATATATATCAAATCATAATAATAGACCACAAGATTTCATATTTCAATACACATCCCATACATAGAGATAAAAATCATTCATATGGTGAACACCTGGTAACCGACATTAACAAGATGCATATATAAGAATATCCCCATCATTCCGGGACACCCTTCGGATATGATATAAATTTCGAAGTACTAAAGCATCCGGTACTTTGGATGGGGTTTGTTAGGCCCAATAGATCTATCTTTAGGATTCGCGTCAATTAGGGTGTCTGTTCCCTAATTCTTAGATTACCAGACTTAATAAAAAGGGGCATATTCGATTTCGATAATTCAACCATAGAATGTAGTTTCGCGTACTTGTGTCTATTTTGTAAATCATTTATAAAACCTGCATGTATTCTCATCCCAAAAATATTAG
Source organism: Rutidosis leptorrhynchoides (assembly GCF_046630445.1). Taxonomy (NCBI): domain Eukaryota; kingdom Viridiplantae; phylum Streptophyta; class Magnoliopsida; order Asterales; family Asteraceae; genus Rutidosis; species Rutidosis leptorrhynchoides. The sequence goes on from NC_092339.1 coordinate 210,548,110, forward strand.
ATTTTAAAAGTGGGACTATAACTCACTTTCACAGATTTTTACTTCGTCGGGAAGTAAGACTTGGCCACTGGTTGATTCACGAACCTATAACAATATATACATATATATCAAAGTATGTTCAAAATATATTTACAACACTTTTAATATATTTTGATGTTTTAAGTTTATTAAGTCAGCTGTCCTCGTTAGTAACCTACAACTAGTTGTCCACAGTTAGATGTACGGAAATAAATCGATAAATATTATCTTGAATCAATCCACGACCCAGTGTATACGTATCTCAGTATTGATCACAACTCAAACTATATATATTTTGGAATCAACCTCAACCCTGTATAGCTAACTCCAACATTCACATATAGAGTGTCTATGGTTGTTCCGAAATATATATAGATGTGTCGACATGATAGGTCGAAACATTGTATACGTGTCTATGGTATCTCAAGATTACATAATATACAATACAAGTTGATTAAGTTTTGGTTGGAATAGATTTGTTACCAATTTTCACGTAGCTAAAATGAGAAAAATTATCCAATCTTGTTTTACCCATAACTTCTTCATTTTAAATCCGTTTTGAGTGAATCAAATTGCTATGGTTTCATATTGAACTCTATTTTATGAATCTAAACAGAAAAAGTATAGGTTTATAGTCAGAAAAATAAGTTACAAGTCGTTTTTGTAAAGGTAGTCATTTCAGTCGAAAGAACGACGTCTAGATGACCATTTTAGAAAACATACTTCCACTTTGAGTTTAACCATAATTTTTGGATATAGTTTCATGTTCATAATAAAAATCATTTTCTCAGAATAACAACTTTTAAATCAAAGTTTATCATAGTTTTTAATTAACTAACCCAAAACAGCCCGCGGTGTTACTACGACGGCGTAAATCCGGTTTTACGGTGTTTTTCGTGTTTCCAAGTTTTAAATCATTAAGTTAGCATATCATATAGATATAGAACATGTGTTTAGTTGATTTTAAAAGTCAAGTTAGAAGGATTAACTTTTGTTTGCGAACAAATTAACTAAACTATGTTCTAGTGATTACAAGTTTAAACCTTCGAATAAGATAGCTTTATATATATGAATCGAATGATGTTATGAACATCATTACTAAATTAAGTTCCTTGGATAAACCTACTGGAAAAGAGAAAAATGGATCTAGCTTCAACGGATCCTTGGATGGCTCGAAGTTCTTGAAGCAGAATCATGACACGAAAACAAGTTCAAGTAAGATCATCACTTGAAATAAGATTGTTATAGTTATAGAAATTGAATCAAAGTTTGAATATGATTATTACCTTGTATTAGAATGATAACCTACTGTAAGAAACAAAGATTTCTTGAGGTTGGATGATCACCTTACAAGATTGGAAGTGAGCTAGCAAACTTGAAAGTATTCTTGATTTTATGAAACTAGAACTTTTGAAATTTATGAAGAACACTTAGAACTTGAAGATAGAACTTGAGAGAGATCAATTAGATGAAGAAAATTGAAGAATGAAAGTGTTTGTAGGTGTTTTTGGTCGTTGGTGTATGGATTAGATATAAAGGATATGTAATTTTGTTTTCATGTAAATAAGTCATGAATGATTACTCATATTTTTGTAATTTTATGAGATATTTCATGCTAGTTTCCAAATGATGGTTCCCACATGTGTTAGGTGACTCACATGGGCTGCTAAGAGCTGATCATTGGAGTGTATATACCAATAGTACATACATCTAAAAGCTGTGTATTGTACGAGTACGAATACGGGTGCATACGAGTAGAATTGTTGATGAAACTGAACGAGGATGTAATTGTAAGCATTTTTGTTAAGTAGAAGTATTTTGATAAGTGTCTTGAAGTCTTTCAAAAGTGTATGAATACATATTAAAACACTACATGTATATACATTTTAACTGAGTCGTTAAGTCATCGTTAGTCGTTACATGTAAATGTTGTTTTGAAACCTTTAGGTTAACGATCTTGTTGAATGTTGTTAACCCATTGTTTATTATAACAAATGAGATGTTAAATTATTATATTATCATGATATTATGATATATAATATATCTTAGTATGATGTATATACAGTTAAATGTCGTTACAACGATATTCGTTACATATATGTCTCGTTTCGAAATCATTAAGTTAGTAGCCTTATTTTTACATATGTATTTCATTGTTAATACACTTAATAATATATTTACTTATCATTTAACATAATTAACCAAGTGTATCAATATCTTAATATGATTCATATGTACCTAGTAAGACGTTGTTATAACGATAATCGTTATATATATCGTTTTCGAGTTTCTTAAATTAATAGTCTCATTTTTATGTATATAACTCATTGTTAAAATACCTAATGAGATACATACTTATAATAAAAACATGTTAACTATATATATAACCATATATATGTCATCGTATAGTTTTTATAAGTTTTAACGTTCGTGAATCACCGGTCAACTTGGGTGGTCAATTGTCTATATGAAACATATTTCAATTAATCAAGTCTTAACAAGTTTGATTGCTTAACATGTTGGAAACATTTAATCATGTAAATATCAATCTTAATTAATTTATATAAACATGGAAAAGTTCGGGTCACTACAGTACCTACCCGTTAAATAAATTTCGTCCCGAAATTTTAAGCTGTTGAAGGTGTTGACGAATCTTCTGGAAATAGATGCGGGTATTTCTTCTTCATCTGATCTTCACGCTCCCAGGTGAACTCGGGTCCTCTACGAGCATTCCATTGAACCTTAACAATTGGTATCTTGTTTTGCTTAAGTCTTTTAACCTCACGATCCATTATTTCGACGGGTTCTTCGATGAATTGAAGTTTTTCGTTGATTTGGATTTCATCTAACGGAATAGTGAGATCTTCTTTAGCAAAACATTTCTTCAAATTCGAGACGTGGAAAGTGTTATGTACAGCCGCGAGTTGTTGAGGTAACTCAAGTCGGTAAGCTACTGGTCCGACACGATCAATAATCTTGAATGGTCCAATATACCTTGGATTTAATTTCCCTCGTTTACCAAATCGAACAACGCCTTTCCAAGGTGCAACTTTAAGCATGACCATCTCTCCAATTTCAAATTCTATATCTTTTCTTTTAATGTCAGCGTAGCTCTTTTGTCGACTTTGGGCGGTTTTCAACCGTTGTTGAATTTGGATGATCTTCTCGGTAGTTTCTTGTATAATCTCCGGACCCGTAATCTGTCTATCCCCCACTTCACTCCAACAAATCGGAGACCTGCACTTTCTACCATAAAGTGCTTCAAACAGTGCCATCTCAATGCTTGAATGGTAGCTGTTGTTGTAGGAAAATTCTGCTAACGGTAGATGTCGATCCCAACTATTTCCGAAATCAATAACACATGCTCGTAGCATGTCTTCAAGCGTTTGTATCGTCCTTTCGCTCTGCCCATCAGTTTATGGATGATAGGCAGTACTCATGTCTAGACGAGTTCCTAATGCTTGCTGTAATGTCTGCCAGAATCTTGAAATAAATCTGCCATCCCTATCAGAGATAATAGAGATTGGTATTCCATGTCTGGAGACGTCTTCCTTCAAATACAGTCGTGCTAACTTCTCCATCTTGTCATCTTCTCTTATTGGTAGGAAGTGTGCTGATTTGGTGAGACGATCAACTATTACCCAAATAGTATCAAAACCACTTGCAGTCCTTGGCAATTTAGTGATGAAATCCATTGTAATGTTTTCCCATTTCCATTCCGGGATTTCGGGTTGTTGAAGTAGACCTGATGGTTTCTAATGCTCAGCTTTGACCTTAGAACACGTCAAACATTCTCCTACGTATTTAGCAACATCGGCTTTCATACCCGGCCACCAAAAATGTTTCTTGAGATCCTTGTACATCTTCCCCGTTCCAGGATGTATTGAGTATCTGGTTTTATGAGCTTCTCTAAGTACCATTTCTCTCATATCTCCAAATTTTGGTACCCAAATCCTTTCAGCCCTATACCGGGTTCCGTCTTCCCGAATATTAAGATGCTTCTCCGATCCTTCGGGTATTTCATCCTTTAAATTTCCCTCTTTTAATACTCCTTGTTGCGCCTCCTTTATTTGAGTAGTAAGGTTATTATGAATCATTATATTCATAGATTTTACTCGAATGGGTTCTCTGTCCTTCCTGCTCAAGGCATCGGCTACCACATTTGCCTTCCCCGGGTGGTAACGAATCTCAAAGTCGTAATCATTCAACAATTCAATCCACCTACGTTGCCTCATATTCAGTTGTTTCTGATTAAATATGTGTTGAAGACTTTTGTGGTCGGTATATATAATACTTTTGACCCCATATAAGTAGTGCCTCCAAGTCTTTAATGCAAAAACAACCGCGCCTAATTCCAAATCATGCGTCGTATAATTTTGTTCGTGAATCTTCAATTGTCTAGACGCATAAGCAATCACCTTCGTTCGTTGCATTAATACACAACCGAGACCTTGCTTTGATGCGTCACAATAAATCACAAAATCATCATTCCCTTCAGGCAATGACAATATAGGTGCCGTAGTTAGTTTTTTCTTCAATAACTGAAACGCTTTCTCTTGTTCATCATTCCATTCAAATTTCTTCCCTTTATGCGTTAATGCAGTCAAGGGTTTTGCTATTCTGGAAAAGTCTTGGATGAACCTTCTGTAGTAACCAGCTAGTCCTAAAAACTGGCGTATGTGTTTCGGAGTTTTTGGGGTTTCCCACTTTTCAACAGTTTCTATCTTTGCCGGATCCACCTTAATACCTTCTTTGTTCACTATGTGACCGAGGAATTGAACTTCTTCCAACCAAAATGCACACTTTGAAAACTTAGCGTACAATTCTTCCTTCCTCAATACTTCTAACACCTTTCTCAAATGTTCACCGTGTTCTTGGTCATTCTTTGAGTAAATAAGTATGTCATCAATGAAAACAATGACAAACTTGTCAAGGTATGGTCCACACACTCGGTTCATAAGGTCCATGAAAACAGCTGGTGCATTAGTTAAACCAAACGGCATGACCATAAACTCGTAATGACCGTAACGTGTTCTGAAAGCAGTCTTTGGAATATCATCTTCTTTCACCCACATTTGATGATACCCGGAACGTAAGTCAATCTTTGAATAAACAGACGAGCCTTGTAGTTGATCAAATAAGTCGTCGATTCTCGGTAGTGGGTAGCGGTTCTTGATGGTAAGTTTGTTCAACTCTCGGTAGTCGATACACAACCTAAATGTACCATCTTTCTTCTTGACAAACAAAACAGGAGCTCCCCACGGTGATGTGCTTGGTAGAATGAAACCACGCTCTAAAAGTTCTTGTAATTGGCTTTGCAGTTCTTTCATCTCGCTGGGTGCGAGTCTGTAAGGAGCACGAGCTATTGGTGTAGCTCCTGGTACAAGATCTATTTGAAATTCAACGGATCGATGTGGGGGTAATCCCGGTAATTCTTTCGGAAATACATCGGGAAATTCTTTTGCAATGGGAACATCATTGATGCTCTTTTCTTCAGTTTGTACTTTCTCGACGTGTGCTAGAACAGCATAGCAACCTTTTCTTATTAGTTTTTGTGCCTTCAAGTTACTAATAAGATGTAGCTTCGTGTTGCCCTTTTCTCCGTACACCATTAAGGGTTTTCCTTTTTCTCGTATAATGCGAATTGCATTTTTGTAACAAACGATCTCTGCTTTCACTTCTTTCAACCAGTCCATACCGATTATCACATCAAAACTCCCTAACTCTACTGGTATCAAATCAATCTTAAATGTTTCGCTAACCAGTTTAATTTCTCGATTCCGACATATATTATCTGCTGAAATTAATTTACCATTTGCTAATTCGAGTAAAAATTTACTATCCAAAGGCGTCAATGGGCAACTTAATTTAGCACAAAAATCTCTACTCATATAGCTTCTATCCGCACCCGAATCAAATAAAACGTAAGCAGATTTATTGTCAATAAGAAACGTACCCGTAACAAGCTCCGGGTCTTCCTGTGCCTCTGCCGCATTAATATTGAAAACTATTCCGCGACCTTGTCCATTCATGTTCTCCTGGTTCGGGCAATTTCTAATAATGTGGCCCGGTTTTCCACATTTATAACAAACTACATTGGCATAGCTTGCTCCGACACTACTTGCTCCGCCATTACTCGTTCCGACACCATTTGTTCCTTTCGTTCTATTAACCCCTGGTCCGTAGACCTCACACTTCGCCGCGCTATGACCATTTCTTTTACACTTGTTGCAAAATTTGGTGCAGAACCCCGAGTGATACTTTTCACACCTTTGGCATAGCTGCTTCTGATTGTTGTTGTTGTTGCGGTTATTATTGTTGTTGGGATGATTGTTGTAGCTGTTGTTGTTGTTGTTGTTGTTGTTGTTGTTGTTGGGCCGTTTGTTGTAGTTGCGATTGATGTTGCGATTGTTGGGATAATTGTTGCGATTATTGTTGTAATTACTGTTGTTGTTGTATTGGTGATTCTTATCACCGTTTTCCTCCCACTTTCTTTTGACTTGCTTCACATTGGCCTCTTCAGCAGTCTGTTCTTTAATTCTTTCTTCAATCTGGTTCACTAGTTTGTGAGCCATTCTACATGCCTGTTTTATAGAGGCGGGCTCGTGTGAACTTATATCTTCTTAGATTCTTTCCGGTAATCCTTTCACAAACGCGTCGATCTTCTCTTCCTCATCTTCGAATGCTCCCGGACACAATAGGCACAATTCTGTGAATCGTCTTTCGTACGTGGTAATATCAAATCCTTGGGTTCGTAACCCTCTAAGTTCTGTCTTGAGCTTATTGACCTCGATTCTGGGACGGTACTTCTCGTTCATCAAGTGCTTGAATGCTGACCACGGTAGTGCGTACGCATCATCTTGTCCCACTTGCTCTAGATAGGTATTCCACCATGTTAACGCAGAACATGTGAAGGTATGCGTAGCGTACTTCACTTTGTCCTCTTCAGTACACTTACTTATGGCAAACACCGATTCAACCTTCTCGGTCCACCGTTTCAATCCGATCGGTCCTTCGGTTCCATCAAATTCCAAAGGTTTGCAGGCAGTGAATTCTTTGTAGGTGCATCCTACACGATTTCCTGTACTGCTAGATCCAAGGTTATTGTTGGTATGTAGCGCAGCCTGTACTGCGGCTATGTTTGAAGCTAGAAAAGTACGGAATTCCTCTTCATTCATATTCACGGTGTGTCGAGTAGTCGGTGCCATTTCCTTCAAAATAGTTAAATGGAACAAGTTAATCATACAGAATATTAAGAGTAGTTAATAGTATTTCGTAGCATAATATGAACTCATTTATAAAAGCTTTTTCTTCATATTAGCGTTTTATAAGTTTAAATTCGGGTAGTACCTACCCGTTAAGTTCATACTTAGTAGCTAATATACAATTCAACTACTACAATTCTATATGAAAAACTGATTATAATAATATTTCGCGTTCAAACTTTTACACAATATTTTACAAACTTACAATACCGCTTATTTTACATATAGCATGAAATATAGCACATAATAAATTTGATACAAGATGGTTGTGAAGATAATTCTAGCTAGTACACAAGTCGTTCAGCAAAGGCAATAAAGACACGTAATTCATACGTCCAGAAACACGTCATGCATTCTGATTTTACTAGGATTACTTCCCATCTTTGGTCTTGTGGAACATAACCGTTATGGCCATTGATAAGACAGCGTGTTGTAACGTCGTCAAAGGGACGAGGGTTACGTAATGACCAACAATCTCGTAATAACCTAAAAACCTCATTTCTTACCCCAATTACCGACACCGTCACTTGTGGGAACGTTTTGTTTAATAGTTGTAGCCCGATGTTCTTTTTCTCACTTTGGTGAGAAGCGAACATTACTAACCCGTAAGCATAGCATGCTTCTTTATGTTGCATGTTAGCCGCTTTTTCTAAATCATGAAGTCCTATATTCGGATACATTGAGTCAAAATAATTTCTTAACCCGTTGCGTAAAATAGCATTTGGGTTCCCCGCGATATATGCGTCAAAGTAAACACATCGTAACTTATGGGTTTCCCAATGTGATATCCCCCATCTTTCAAATGAAAGTCTCTTATAAACCAAGACATTCTTGGAACGTTCTTTGAATGTCTTACAAACTGATCTCGCCTTAAATAGTTGTGCCGAAGAATTCTGACCGACTTTAGACAAGATTTCATCAATCATGTCTCCGGGTAGGTCTCTTAAAATATTGGGTTGTCTATCCATTTTGTGTTTTTATACTGTAAAATAGACAAGAGTTAGATTCATAAAAAAAAATACTTATTAATACAAGCAATTTTTACATATATCATAAAGCATAAGCACACTATATTACATATATTACACCACACGAATACAACTATCTTATTCCGACTCGCTTGTTTCTTCTTCTTCGGTTTTGGTTCGTTTTGCCAAGTTTCTAGGGATATATGATGTTCCCCTAATACGAGCCGTCGTTATCCACATTGGTTTAGAAAAACCTGGTGGTTTAGAGGTTCCCGGGTCATTGTTACAACTTAAGGACTTCGGGGGTTGACGATACATATAAAGTTCATCGGGGTTGGAATTAGATTTCTCTATTTTTATGCCCTTTCCCTTATTATTTTCTTTTGCCTTTTTAAATTCAGTTGGGGTAATTTCTATAACATCATCGGAATTCTCGTCAGAATCCGAATCATCGGAGAATTGGTAATCCTCCCAATATTTTGCTTCCTTGGCGGAAACACCATTGACCATAATTAACCTTGGTCGGTTGGTTGAGGATTTTCTTTTACTTAACCGTTTTATTATTTCCCCCACCGGTTCTACTTCTTCATCCAGTTCCGATTCTTCTTCTGGTTCCGATTCTTCTTCCGGTTCCGACTCTTCTTCCGGTTCCTCTTCGGGAACTTGTTAATCAGTCCACGAGTCATTCCAATTTACATTTGACTCTTCATTATTATTAGGTGAGTCAATGGGACTTGTTCTAGAGGTAGACATCTATCACATAATATCAAACGCGTTAAGAGATTAATATATCACATAATATTCACATGTTAAAAATATATAGTTTCCAACAAAATTTGTTAAGCAATCATTTTTCAAGTAAACACGGTCGAAGTCCAGACTTACTAATGCATCCTAACAAACTCGATAAGACACACTAATGCAAAATTCTGGTTCTCTAAGACCAACGCTCGGATACCAACTGAAATGTCCCGTTCTTATTGATTAAAAACGTTCCATATTAATTGATTTCGTTGCGAGGTTTTGACCTCTATATGAGACATTTTTCAAAGACTGCATTCATTTTTAAAACAAACCATAACCTTTATTTCATAGATAAAGGTTTTAAAAAGCTTTACATAGATTATCAAATAATGATAATCTAAAATATCCTGTTTACTCACGACCATTACATAATGGTTTACAATACAAATATGTTACAACAAAATAGTTTCTTGAATGCAGTTTTTACACAATATCATACAAGCATGGACTCCAAATCTCGTCCTTATTTAAGTATGCGACAGCGGAAGCTCTTAATAATCACCTGAGAATAAACATGCTTAAAACGTCAACAAAAATGTTGGTGAGTTATAGGTTTAACCTATATATATCAAATCATAATAATAGACCACAAGATTTCATATTTCAATACACATCCCATACATAGAGATAAAAATCATTCATATGGTGAACACCTGGTAACCGACATTAACAAGATGCATATATAAGAATATCCCCATCATTCCGGGACACCCTTCGGATATGATATAAATTTCGAAGTACTAAAGCATCCGGTACTTTGGATGGGGTTTGTTAGGCCCAATAGATCTATCTTTAGGATTCGCGTCAATTAGGGTGTCTGTTCCCTAATTCTTAGATTACCAGACTTAATAAAAAGGGGCATATTCGATTTCGATAATTCAACCATAGAATGTAGTTTCACGTACTTGTGTCTATTTTATAAATCATTTATAAAACCTGCATGTATTCTCATCCCAAAAATATTAGATTTTAAAAGTGGGACTATAACTCACTTTCACAGATTTTTACTTCGTCGGGACGTAAGACTTGGCCACTGGTTGATTCACGAACCTATAACAATATATACATATATATCAAAGTATGTTCAAAATATATTTACAACACTTTTAATATATTTTGATGTTTTAAGTTTATTAAGTCAGCTGTCCTCGTTAGTAACCTACAACTAGTTGTTCACAGTTAGATGTACAGAAATAAATCGATAAATATTATCTTGAATCAATCCACGACCCAGTGTATACGTATCTCAGTATTGATCACAACTCAAACTATATATATTTTGGAATCAACCTCAACCCTGTATAGCTAACTCCAACATTCACATATAGAGTGTCTATGGTTGTTCCGAAATATATATAGATGTGTCGACATGATAGGTCGAAACATTGTATACGTGTCTATGGCATCTCAAGATTACATAATATACAATACAAGTTGATTAAGTTTTGGTTGGAATAGATTTGTTACCAATTTTCACGTAGCTAAAATGAGAAAAATTATCCAATCTTGTTTTACCCATAACTTCTTCATTTTAAATCCGTTTTGAGTGAATCAAATTGCTATGGTTTCATATTGAACTCTATTTTATGAATCTAAACAGAAAAAGTATAGGTTTATAGTCGGAAAAATAAGTTACAAGTCATTTTTGTAAAGGTAGTCATTTCAGTCGAAAGAACGACGTCTAGATGACCATTTTAGAAAACATACTTCCACTTTGAGTTTAACCATAATTTTTGGATATAGTTTCATGTTCATAATAAAAATCATTTTCTCAGAATAACAACTTTTAAATCAAAGTTTATCATAGTTTTTAATTAACTAACCCAAAACAGCCCGCGGTGTTACTACGACGGCGTAAATCCGGTTTTACGGTGTTTTTCGTGTTTCCAAGTTTTAAATCATTAAGTTAGCATATCATATAGATATAGAACATGTGTTTAGTTGATTTTAAAAGTCAAGTTAGAAGGATTAACTTTTGTTTGCGAACAAATTTAGAATTAACTAAACTATGTTCTAGTGATTACAAGTTTAAACCTTCGAATAAGATAGCTTTATATGTATGAATCGAATGATGTTATGAACATCATTACTACCTTAAGTTCCTTGGATAAACCTACTGGAAAAGAGAAAAATGGATCTAGCTTCAACGGATCCTTGGATGGCTCGAAGTTCTTGAAGCAGAATCATGACACGAAAACAAGTTCAAGTAAGATCATCACTTGAAATAAGATTGTTATAGTTATAGAAATTGAACCAAAGTTTGAATATGATTATTACCTTGTATTAGAATGATAACCTACTGTAAGAAACAAAGATTTCTTGAGGTTGGATGATCACCTTACAAGATTGGAAGTGAGCTAGCAAACTTGAAAGTATTCTTGATTTTATGAAACTAGAACTTTTGAAATTTATGAAGAACACTTAGAACTTGAAGATAGAACTTGAGAGAGATCAATTAGATGAAGAAAATTGAAGAATGAAAGTGTTTGTAGGTGTTTTTGGTCGTTGGTGTATGGATTAGATATAAAGGATATGTAATTTTGTTTTCATGTAAATAAGTCATGAATGATTACTCATATTTTTGTAATTTTATGAGATATTTCATGCTAGTTGCCAAATGATGGTTCCCACATGTGTTAGGTGACTCACATGGGCTGCTAAGAGCTGATCATTGGAGTGTATATACCAATAGTACATACATCTAAAAGCTGTGTATTGTACGAGTACGAATACGGGTGCATACGAGTAGAATTGTTGATGAAACTGAACGAGGATGTAATTGTAAGCATTTTTGTTAAGTAGAAGTATTTTGATAAGTGTCTTGAAGTCTTTCAAAAGTGTATGAATACATATTAAAACACTACATGTATATACATTTTAACTGAGTCGTTAAGTCATCGTTAGTCGTTACATGTAAATGTTGTTTTGAAACCTTTAGGTTAACGATCTTGTTGAATGTTGTTAACCCATTGTTTATTAAAACAAATGAGATGTTAAATTATTATATTATCATGATATTATGATATATAATATATCTTAGTATGATGTATATACAGTTAAATGTCGTTACAACGATATTCGTTACATATATGTCTCGTTTCGAAATCATTAAGTTAGTAGCCTTATTTTTACATATGTATTTCATTGTTAATACACTTAATAATATATTTACTTATCATTTAACATAATTAACCAAGTGTATCAATATCTTAATATGATTCATATGTACCTAGTAAGACGTTGTTATAACGATAATCGTTATATATATCGTTTTCGAGTTTCTTAAATTAATAGTCTCATTTTTATGTATATAACTCATTGTTAAAATACCTAATGAGATACATACTTATAATAAAAACATATTAACTATATATATAACCATATATATGTCATCGTATAGTTTTTATAAGTTTTAACGTTCGTGAATCACCGGTCAACTTGGGTGGTCAATTGTCTATATGAAACATATTTCAATTAATCAAGTCTTAACAAGTTTGATTGCTTAACATGTTGGAAACATTTAATCATGTAAATATCAATCTTAATTAATTTATATAAACATGGAAAAGTTCGGGTCACTACATATTGGGCCTAACAAACCCCATCCAAAGTACCGGATGCTTTAGTACTTCGAAATTTATATCATATCCGAAGGGTGTCCCGGAATGATGGGGATATTCTTATAAATATGCATCTTGTTAATGTCGGTTACCAGGTGTTCACCATATGAATGATTTTTATCTCTATGTATGGGATGTGTATTGAAATATGAAATCTTGTGGTCTATTGTTACGATTTGATATATATAGGTTAAACCTATAACTCACCAACATTTTTGTTGACGTTTAAAGCATGTTTATTCTCAGGTGAATACTAAGAGCTTCCGCTGTCGCATACTAATAAGGACGAGATTTGGAGTCCATGCTTGTATGATATTGTGTAAAAACTGCATTCAAAAAACTTATTTTGTTGTAACATATTTGTATTGTAAACCATTATGTAATGGTCGTGTGTAAACAGGATATTTTAGATTATCATTATTTGATAATCTACGTAAAGTTTTTTAAAACCTTTATCTATGAAATAAAGGTTATGGTTTGTTTTAAAAATGAATGCAGTCTTTGAAAAACGTCTCATATAGAGGTCAAAACCTCGCAACGAAATCAATTAATATGGAACGTTTTTAATCAATAAGAACGGAACATTTCACCAATGATTCGTATGGAAATTCTCATTACAAGATGCGAATGAGTAAATGATGGGGTTTCAATGAATAATTATAATGACTTTTTGGAGAGGCTAAAGTCAAAGGGTAATGAAGTTGTTGGTACATCTGCTAATAATGTGGTGGAATGTAAAAGGTTTCCTGGTAACGATGGTGTATATCTCAAGGTTATAATAAGGTTAGTCTGACTGAAAAGTCAAAGTTGACTTGCTGGAGCTGTGACAAAACTGGCTACTTTGAATAGGAGTCGCAAAGTTATTTTTGGTAATAAATGTCAAAGAATCTGATGCGGATACGTTGTTTAAATTTTACTTTGGTTTCAAGAGTTTTTCAGGTACATAACTGTGGGTAACATGTGGTTGGATCATCATCTCGATTGCTCATCATTCGAAGTGTCTTCAGAAATTTTCGAAGGGTTTGAACACAGATTGTAATCGTTAACATACATTTGATGTTCTAACACAGTTTTGAAGTCAAAATATAGCTTGTGAAAGATGTAAGGATCTAAGAGTGATGATTTTGGTCATATCTCAAGTTGAATTTTGAGATTTCAAAATCAGAATATGTAATTAAATTTGAATGAGTATGGTTGTTTTGATTTCTATAAAAGAATGTATATTGTTGTGAAAGTAGGGAGTATAATGGATGATTTACTGAATCAGATTCGAAGAATGTAATATATTAATTGTGAATTTATATATCTCTCGGGTATTACCTACCCGTTAAAAAAATTCACAATTAATATTTTGTACAAAAGAATTTTATTACAGTCTTTATGAAAATATATATATATATATTTTCTTCAAATGTAACATAGATTTAATGAGTTAATGTTAAATTAAACTCATTTGATTTACGGTTGAAACTAGAATTAAATAATCCCTAAAGGCCTTAAAAAGTACATAACTTTTACGCAGTATTTCTTTAATGACATTGAAATTATGAATCAATACTTCGTTATTTGTTGATGTATGATGTTCGGTTCGTGGAATTCTTGTAAATTTCGCAAAGTACGAATGATGTTATCTGAAAATTTTCGGGTACATCGATAATGAAAGTGTAAAATCAAATATATACTTGATTTATTATAAATTGAAATTTGTTGAATTGTGACAGAGATTGTAGTTAACGCTGGTTAAGTTACGATCGAAGGACGTACATTATTGCATATTTGTAATATGAATTAACCGAGTAGTTAAGATTCACACACAATAGCTTAGCACGGAAAGATTTATTTCAAAAAATATATATATATAATATACATATAATTTCTTCAGAGGGAATGAGTTAATTCTTCATAACTCGATGATACAATATACACGTTATTGATTCGTAATGATGTCCACAGTGATTCTTGAACTGACAGAGTTTGTGATGTTATCGGTGTTGTTGATTCGGATGTTGACTGTACTGACGATGCTGGTAACGCTGACGGTACTGTTGATGTTGTTGGTAAAGCAAGTTTAGCCTGTTAATCACACACCATTTTTGTCAGGGTTTTGTGACGACCCAGAAATTTCCGACCAAATTTAAACTTTAATCTTTATATTATTCCGACACGATAAGCAAAGTTTGTTAAGTTAAATCTCAAGAATTTTAAACTGTGTTCATACATTCATTATAACCTCGACCAAATTCCGACGAGTCACGAACCGTTATATATAAATAGATATGTATATGTATATATATATTATAACTTGAGAATATTAATAAAGTATTAAACGTATAATACTTTACACGAACGTATTTATTTCAATATGATTTTCGACGAAATTAAAAAGAAATATATTAAATGATTGAATTATCAGAAACATTGAATTATGATTACAAGTCTCTGTTGAGAGGTCCACTATGATTTGAGAAAATATATTCCTCTTAACGATATTCATAATAATTTGTAAAGCTATTTATAAATAAAAACAAAAAGTGTCATTTACGAAAGTTAGACAAAAGTTAGTGGAGAATTGGTTTCCATAATATTCTATTAATCTATTTTCAAACGTACAAAGACGTTTTCAGTTTAAAAAGAACTTTATTATTAAAACGTATATAACTTTTATAAATATCTAGAATCACTTTTGACAACTCATTACTTAACCAGTATAATAAATATAACGATATTTATATTTTATTTCATTAAATATATATAACGATTTAAATTAATATTATATATATTTATACGCGTATTATACATACATAGTTTTTATACTTTTACTATACTTTAACTTTACCTTTACTTTACTTTTACTTTACTTTTACTTTACTTTAACTTTAATAATTCACTTTAATAATTCATACTTTAATAATACACTTTAATAATTCATACTTTAATAATTCACTTTAATAATTCATACTTTAATAATTCACTTTAATAATTCATACTTTAATAATTCACTTTAATAATTCATATTTTAATAATTCACTTTAATAATTCATACTTTAATAATTCACTTTAATAATTCATACTTTAATAATTCACTTTAATAATTCAAAAATCTATTATAAATAGAATTCAATAGGTTTCATTATTTCATAGAAACTTGAAAATATATTTCTCTAAAATCTCTCAATCGATTTATATATATATATATATATATATATATATATATATATATATATATATATATATATATATTTGCTCTGTATTATTTCAAGATATTATTAGTATATATAAAATATTATGACGGAGTGCTGTCCGAGTGATTTCAAAATAGTTTTTTGAATGAGTCGAAGCTAAGAAAATTATGGGTTATAGCTATGGAGGTGATGAGTATGGTTCATGGGTATGCACGTGAGGTCAATCTAGTGTTTATCATCTCTGTTGCGTCTACGTACTTTCGTGCAATATTGAATCTCAATATTGATACGTTCGTGAATCCGAGGCCAACCTTGCACTTGTTAAATGACGTTATATGTATTTTTACTACGAAATATAGTATGGTGAGTTTCATTTGCTCCCTTTTATATATATTTTTGGGACTGAGAATACATGCGCTGTTTTTATAAATGTTTTACGAAATAGGCACAAGTACTAAAACTAATTCTATGTGGGTTTAAACCAGAAATATACCCTTAGCTTGGTAACATTAAACTACTTGTCTATGTACGGTAGGCGCGAATCCTAAAGATAGATCTATTGGGCCTGACAAACCCCATCCTGACTATGGGATGCTTTAGTACTTCGAGGTTATTTTAAACACACCTGATCTGGTGTACTTCAGAGGGTAAAACATGAACGTTAAGGCTTGTTACCGGGTGCCTACAACTTATAGAATACTTTTATACACTTGCGAGTGTACATATATTTATAAACGGAAATCTTGTGGTCTATTAATATATTGAAATGATTGTTATGATAAACCTATGAACTCACCAACCTTTTGGTTGACACTTTAAAGCATGTTTATTCTCAGGTATTAAAGAAATCTTCCGCTGTGCATTAGCTCATTTTAAGGATATTACTTGGAGTCATTCATGGCATATTTTGAAAGACGTTGCATTCGAGTCATTGAGTTCATCAAGATTATTATTAAGCCAATTATAGTTGGATGTATTATGAAATGGTGTGCATGCCGTCAACTTTTGTTGTAAAGAAAGTTTGTCTTTTAAAAATGAATGCAATGTTTGTAAAATGTATCATAAAGAGGTCAAATACCTCGCGATGTAATCAACTATTGTGAACCGTTTATAATGTATATGAACGGGTCCTTTCAGTTGGTATCAGAGCAGTGGTCTTAGCGAACCAGGTCTGCATTAGTGTGTCTAACTGATAGTCGTTAGGATGCATTAGTGAGTCTGGACTTCGACCGTGTCTGCATGTCAAAAGTTTTGCTCATCATTTTTGTCGGAAATTACATGCTTATCATTCTTAGTCTAGACACATCTTATTGCATTGATTGCATGAATAGTGTATAGACAAAATTCGTATCTTAGTGTATCTGCTAATTCATATCTTAGCGTATCTGTTAC
The DNA here is from genome assembly GCF_046630445.1 of Rutidosis leptorrhynchoides. Classification (NCBI taxonomy): domain Eukaryota; kingdom Viridiplantae; phylum Streptophyta; class Magnoliopsida; order Asterales; family Asteraceae; genus Rutidosis; species Rutidosis leptorrhynchoides. The sequence continues at coordinate 210,565,359 of NC_092339.1, forward strand.
TGTAAACTTTGCCTGACATATTCCGTAAATTCCTCCGTAATCTACGAAACCTTTTGTTCTATATAATTAGAATACTACCCGATAGCCGGAAAATCATTTCATATCGAAAAATTCTTTATTCAATCGTACGAAATGGAATTCGTCATTAGTTCAAGTCCCTCGGATTCCGAAATGGAATCCCACTCAAGTTTCGAAAGCAGTGTGACCGGAATGGATCAACCAATTAGTCATCATCTATTCTGGATGAATTAGGGATGGGTTCGTAGCCTACTTAATCATTGGAGACAAGAAGAAGGTGATCCCTTCCATCCACCACATTGCCCTCTTGGCGAAGAACCTGAAGCACTTACCGGCGAACCTATCCGAAACACCATTTTCTCTCTTATTTCTAGAGTATCTCGTCACGATTACATACTACACCAAATTCTAGATTTTATTTATCCGCTCGTCTGAACCGACAATCACCCCGGTGTAATAGAAGAAGTCAATGAGCTTCGCGCTCGGGTAGTGGCTTTGGAGAATATGGTGCAAAGGTTACAAACACCAGCAGCAGCACCAGCAACATAAACAGTACCACCATCAGCAACACCAACAGTACCATCACCACCACCAACAACAACATCCATATCCCACACCGCAACATCACAATCTGTATCTCAAATATCAACGTCATACGCCCAGTAAATATCCAGGAATATCAACAACAACAAACGATGAAGTATTAATTCATAAACTTCATTGAAGAGATATCTCTGCGGCAGTTATGTAATCTCCAAAATCTTAGAGATTATTTAATTCTGACCGTAAATCGGATGAGTGAACGGAGATGGTAGAGTAGAAACTTTGATCGAAAATGGCGTACGATTTACAAGCTAGAATTGTTTTACCAACAGCATCAACAGGACCGTAGCATCATCAACACAGTCAGTGCCGTCAGTATCGTCAGAATCAACAGCACCTGTAGCATCATAAACTCTGTCAGTTCAAGAATCATTGTGGACATCATTACGAATCAACAACAAATATATTGTAACAACGAGTTATGAAGTATTAACTCATTTCCAATCGAAATATTTATATGTATATTTTATATGTATAAATTTTTAAACCATAATAAATCTTCCCGTACTAAGCTATTATGTGTGAATCTTAACTACTCAGTTAATTCATATTACAAATATGCAATGATGTACGTCCTTCATTCGCAACTTAACCATCGTTAATTACAATCTCTGTCTCAATTCAATAAAAATCCAATTCATAATAAATCAAGTGTATTATTCGAATATATGTTTGATTTTACACTTTCATCATCGATGTACTCGAAACTTTTTCAAATAACATCATTCGTACCTTGCGAAGTTCACAAGAATTTCACGAAAACCAACAAATAACAAAGTAATGATTCATAATTTCAATATTATTGAAGAAATACTTATGCAATTTATAAAGTTTTAGGGATTACTCAATTCTAGTTCCAACCATAAAACAAATGAGTTTAATTTAATATTAACTCATTAAATCTATATTACATCTAAAGAAAATATACACATATATTGTAACGACCCGGATTTTTCCGATCGTTTTACACTTATAAGATTAATATTTACATAAATTAAAACTTACCAACATGATAAGCAATCTAAATTGTTGAGATTTATGATTTTGAAAAGAGTTTTACATAACGTTTAACCGTCTAGTTTGACCGATGATATCACGAACTATACAATATATGTTAATTATACGTTTGTGTATATATATGTATATATACATATTTAACATGATTTAAGGATGTTTAAATATCTCATTTTGTATTAATAACAATAAGTTATAAGTATATTTTGAAACTACTAACTTAAGCTTTCAAAACGATAACTATACGTAACGTTATTTGACATAAATACTTACGACCTATAATGTTTATACATATATCATATATATAATGTATTTAATCACTTTTAAAGACTTAAATACATAAAACAATATAAGTATATTCACAAAAGATAGCTATATTTGAATCCTCATTCCATTTTTCACAAGATTTCTATACGTATATCTAGAGTATATGTACTCGTATCATACCTAGCTTCTATACGTATTTACTATTGGTATATACACATCAAATCACCACCAACCAGCCCTTGTTCATGCCTTATGTATAAGGTAACTACTTTTGTTATTTAGTATGACAATTTCACATGATTAAAAGATCTTTTCACAAAATTACAAATTTGTACACCTTTTACACCACCATAAATACATGCATCCATTTTCAATTTTTGGAACATCATTTCTCTAGCTAAACACACACACTTACTATCCTCATGTCTCTCTAAGAACTCCAGCAAAAATCCTCCCAAGAATCACCTTAAACACCACCATAAAAAGATCAACAAAAACACTACAAAAATATAACTTTCAATTCAAGTTTATGTCTTAAGTTGCTTCCAATCTTTCATCCAATTTCATCACTCTTTTGGTTCTAGGTTTTTACTCCTCTTTTACAGCAATCTTGTCCAAGTAACTTGAGGTAGTAACTTTGTTCATAACCTTATTCGATTTATATATATATAGCTATCTTATTGTATGGTATACAATTTTAACAACAAAAACATAGTTTGAATGATTTCAAACTTGTTTGCAAACTAAATAGATCCTTCTAACTTAACTTTTAAAATACTTCAAGACCTGTAATATAACTTAAATATATGCTAATTTAACAAGGTATAACTTGGTTTTTCAAAGAATACCTTAAAAAAAACTGTTTTTATGACGTCGGAGTGCAACCGGGGGCTGTTTTGGGTTGGATAATTAAAAACCATCTTGAACTTTGAATTAGAGGTTTATATTCTGGAAAAATGATATTTCTTATGAATATGTTAACACATAAAAATTTCATGATTTAATTCATAGTATAAGTATTTTTAGAAAAATGGTCATTAAATGATGTTTTTGTAACAAAAATGATTAACTTCATAAGTTTCACCAAAATTTGACCTATGACCTATGATTTCGAATATAAACTAAGGTATTTACAGTTCATATTCTTAAAGAGGGACTCGATCCAAGGAAGTGGAAAGTTGAATCAACGAAAACGGAGTTGTAACGAAGAAATTATGACCAAAACAAAATCGGATATCCAAGACTAGTTTAGCCACGAAAATAATTGGAGAAAATTAAATACATCACATCTTCCTAAAGTAACATGATATTTTATACATATGTACTCATAATTTAATTTTATATGGTTCAGGATCACCCGTAAACAATACGAGAAGATTAATCATAAGATCCCATGATTGTACGCAACACGTCATTTGACAACACCGGTACTTTATGTACGCAACACGTCATTTGACAACACCGGTACCATGGGTCAAGATTAATCTCGACCAATACATATACGATGGGGGTTTTATTTATTTCATTGGGGGTTTATTAAACAACTAAATATGAACCATTAAAATTGAATTACTAACATCGGACTGCTAACTACGGACTAAGGAATTATTAAAAGTATTAAAAGTATATATATGTGACGATTGTTTAAAAAGAAAAGGTATTGATATATTATATATGGATAGGTTCGTGATATCAATCGGAGACCAAGTCGAAATTACATATCTTCAAGACAAAAGTGAGTATATAGTCCCACTTTTAAACTCTAAATATTTCGGGATGAGAATACATGTATTTTATGTTTTACGCTATGGACACAAGTAACTGAAAAATATATTCTACGTTGAGTTGTACCACTGGCATACTTCCCTGTAGCTTGGTAACTAATATTTACAGCGGTATTGTAAACGCGAATCCTGTTGATAGATCTATCAGGCCTGACAACCCCAACCGGACTGGACGACCAGTATTCAACGGTTGCACAGTACTTCGTTTTGTGACTACACCTTGGTACTGTGTAGTAAGATTTCATAATAAAGGGAATATGCGACGTGATTAAATGTTAAGTATGGTTACCAAGTGCTCAACCACTTAGAATATTTTTATTAAAATGTTTATATATGAAATCTTGTGTTCCATTGTTATAACGCTGCTAGCATCAAACCTATATATCTCACCAACTTTATGTTGACGTTTTAAAGCATGTTATTCTCAGGTATGAATTAAGTCTTCCGCTGTGCATTAGCTCATGTTAAGGATACTACTTGGGACCTTTTAAGCCATGATACAAAGACGTTGCATTCGAGTCATTGGAGTTCAATAGAGAATATACATAAGTAAATGACAGATTAGGTCATTTGGATATTATGAAATGTTAGACGAAAATGTCAAATATTGATGTAATGATAGTTTGCCTTTTAAGAATAAATGCAACGTTTGTAAAATGTATCATATAGAGGTCAAGTACCTCGCAATGTTATCATATGTTATTGTATTCGTCCCTATGGATTGGGTCGGGTCGTCTCATGTGGTATTAGAGCGTTGGTCTTAGCGAACCAGGCGTTGCATTAGTGTGTCTAACTGGTAGTTGTTAGGATGCATTAGTGAGTCTGGACTTTGACCGTGTCTACATGTCAAAAGTTTTGCGTATCATATCTAGTCGAAAATCATCTGCTTATCATCCTTAAGAATTGCCTGCTTAGTATTCTTAAGTCTAGACACGTCTTACTGCATTTGGTGCATCGATAGTGTATAGACAAAATTCGTATCCTAGCGTATCTGTTGCTATAGACATTGCCTGACGAATTTCAAAGATTCTCCGTAATTCACGGGATTTTGAGTATTATAAATACATATGTAAATTATGTATTGAAGAATACCAAACCCAACTCCTATAATCTATTCCAAACCAAAAATTCATTTCCCCGACTGTACAAGATGAACTCCGCGTCCAGTTCGAATTCCTCCGACTCCGACAGCTACGCTGATATGGATTTCCATTCGGGCTCCGAAGGCAGCGTCACTGGAATGGATCAACCAATTTCTCATCATCTATTCTGGATGAATTGGGGATGGGTTCGTAGTATACTAAATTATTGGAGACAAGAAGAAGGTGATCCCTTTCACCCACCGAATTGCCCCATTGGCGACGAACCTGAAGCACTTACCGGCGAACCTGTTCGAGAAACCATTTTCTCTCTCATTTCTCGAGTATCTCGTCACGATTATATCCTATCCCATATTTCGGATCTTGTTCATTCGCTCACTCCAACCGCCAATCATCCTGGTGTACTAGCAGAAATTAACGAACTTCGCGCTCGTGTGACGGCTTTGGAGAACACGGTGCGAAGGTTACAAACACCAGCAGCAGCACCAGCAGCATAACCAGTACCGTTAACAACATCAACCTCGCAATCTTCAGTACCAGTAGCATCATCGACGTCAACGACATCATCAGCATCAACACCAACCGTATCATTACCACCACCAACAATCACATCCGCACCACGTACCTCAACATCATCATCTGAACTTCGAATATGATCTTTGTTCTACATATCATTCTACACCGATTACCTCTTCTTTACGTATCGTTCTTCATTCGACATGACGATTATGTAATCTCTAATGTTTTGGAGATTATGTAATCTAGTAATAACGATAAATCAAATGAGTTGAATATTTTATTGACTCATTAAATTCATAGTTACCTCCGAAGAAAATATATATGCAAATATATTTTCATAAAGATTGTAATTAAAAATTTCATTCGTACAAACTGTTAATGATGAAAATATTTTAACGGGTGGGTAGTACCCAAGGAATATTTAGAATTCACATTAACAAGTTACACTGTACATTCTTCGAATCTGATTCAACAATCATTTATTATCCTACTTACAATTACCGATATACGTATCCGTTCACCCCAGATTAACCATTTCCATTTAAATTTCATATTTGAATTTTTACCTATCCGAATCCAACAAGTGGTATAATGAAGAAACATTGGCAAAATAAAAATTGTTAGAAACAGATGAATTAATTAATTGAAATTGTGATAGGATTACACGCTAACTGTTCCGGCTAACTGTTCCCAGCTAACTGATTAATATTTAATTTATCGCAATTTACATTCTTGCAATTTTAATTTCTGTACTTTACATACCGTCGGGACACATGTACAACAACACGTCGGATTAATTCTGAGACAACACGTTGTATAATGGGTCATGATATATATTTATTTATTTTACGTATTTTAAATAACGGGACACGTATACAAGGTTTCGACTTATCATATTGATCCATCTATATATATATTTCGGAACAACCATAGACACTCTATATGTGAAGGTGGGAGTTGGCTATACAGGGTCGGAGTTGATTCCAAAATATATATATACTTTGAGTTGTGATCGACACCGAGACCAGTACACGGGTCACGATACGTATTAAGTAATTCGAATATTATATATTTAGTTCATATATGAATTTATTGAACCATTGGACAATCGGACTATTGGACTGCTAACTTTGGACAATTAAAAATGAGTTAAAATGATGATTATTACATATGAAACTAAACAATCCTTCAAGTTTGCCACTTGATTCTATTTTAAACCTCATTTGTATCTTGACGATTACAATTCGCATTCACAACTTTTCATGATTCTTGAAAACATCTCGATCGAGAAGTTCAACCAGCCGCACCTCGTCTACGGAATAAAGATTTATGCATACAGTTATGCACCTAAAAATTTTTGAACTCGAAGTTATAGTTAAAACGTATCCGCATCGAATTCCTTATCATCCATTAGCAAAAACAATCAAATGATTCCTTTTCAATTAACTAATTTTGTCACAGCTCCACTTGGATATCTCAGTAAGACTACTCTTATTACAATCTCGATATATATATACGTTGTTCTTTCGCCATCGTTACCGGAGAACCTTTTATATTCCATCATATTACCATCAGCGTTTAATCATCTAAAAATACAATTCTCCTTAAACCATCTTGGTTTGATAACCAATGACCCAGATCCGATAACTTTGAAAATACTGACGAAGCAGCATGTTGTAGAAGGTCTTAATGACCAAATGTTGATGATAAAAGAAGGAAGTGTTAGGAACGCTCGATAGAAAATTGGTACTGAAAACCGGATTGAACAAACCATGAAGGAGACTCTGAACAAGTTACAAGGACTAAACTTGTACATAAAGAATTATGACGATTCTGTAGCAAACACCTTGCTTCTGAATCTAAACCCTTACGGGTCAATCTTCATCATCATCCTTCGACATTAGAAATTCCAAGATATTATCATATCTTTCATTATAAATATCCTCAATATTTCTGAAGATATTTTCACCACTATCCTTATCTGAAATCATTTATCTCTCTGTAATATCTGCGTTACAATATAAAGGAAACTGTGTTAGTTTCTAAATCCTTCAAGTTTAAAATAGGAATGTTCTGAAGCAGTGTTGGGAACTGATGCATGAACTAGTATAATATAATGAAACTTGATCAACTTCATTATATTATAGTAAGTCATGTTAAGTTTCTAATGGAATATGATGATTCACAGTACCGTCATCATGTGCCATGTTACACGACTTTTACATTCTATCCAATTCCGAAACATATTAAGAACAAATCATCTTGATAGTTCTATTTTCCTGGATATTCTGGTAATTTGACAAATCAAAATTGTGCCATTACCATTCCTTTCTTAGAGCATTAGCTATGTTCATTCCGAATTTTATACCTACGAATTTCGAACTATTGATCGCTTGACTCAAGGACGGGAAGAAGAAACGAAGGGACAAAGTCCCAAAATAGAAATTGGGGTATAGATTACAGCAAATAGGAGAGAGTATTAACTATGGATGACAATGATTATGGAAAACAGAAGCAGGAGCATCGAAATATAAGGAAAGATATCAAACCCAATAACCACCCAGAAACTACAAACCGTGTGTATCAATACGTATGGCGACGTAAAGACACGGGAGAATTAGAAACATTATAATTCCAAGAAAATCATAAAAGTGAATAGATTCTTCTAGCGGTAGATGAAAGAGAAGAATGAAAGATATGAAAGTTAGAAGTATAACAAAAATCAGAACGGGATGAAGCATTTTAAAGGATACCTTAAGGTATGAATTAGAGGAGGAAGAGTAAGAGATGTGAGGTATGGAAGTAAGAAAGGGAAGGAGGTGGATTTATAGTGAAATATCCGACAAAGAAATCGAAACAGATTATCGCATTAAATCAAAGGAGATCCTGTTTTCTAAATCATCGAAGAACCAAATCTTATTACATAAGATTTTCTTTAAATCCCTTAAATTCTGGAAATCAATCCTAATCTCGACATCGGTTAAAATAATTCTATATTCACTCATTTCATTCTTTTGTGATAGCTTCACTCGTGCGCTTCACATGACCGAATCGTTTTATCCATATCTTCCAATAATGATAAAACTCTATTAATACCTCATATTCGTCATGAAAACATTCCTATTGTTATTTATGACAACCTCTACCAAATTTCGGGACGAAATTTCTTTAACGGGTGGGTACTGTAACGACCCGGATTTTTCCGATCGTTTTACACTTATAAGATTAATATTTACATAAATTAAAACTTACCAACATGATAAGCAATCTAAATTGTTGAGATTTATGATTTTGAAAAGAGTTTTACATAACGTTTAACCGTCTAGTTTGACCGATGATATCACGAACTATACAATATATGTTAATTATACGTTTGTGTATATATATGTATATATACATATTTAACATGATTTAAGGATGTTTAAATATCTCATTTTGTATTAATAACAATAAGTTATAAGTATATTTTGAAACTACTAACTTAAGCTTTCAAAACGATAACTATACGTAACGTTATTTGACATAAATACTTACGACCTATAATGTTTATACATATATCGTATATATAATGTATTTAATCACTTTTAAAGACTTAAATACATAAAACAATATAAGTATATTCACAAAAGATAGCTATATTTGAATCCTCATTCCATTTTTCACAAGATTTCTATACGTATATCTAGAGTATATGTACTCGTATCATACCTAGCTTCTATACGTATTTACTATTGGTATATACACATCAAATCACCACCAACCAGCCCTTGTTCATGCCTTATGTATAAGGTAACTACTTTTGTTATTTAGTATGACAATTTCACATGATTAAAAGATCTTTTCACAAAATTACAAATTTATACACCTTTTACACCACCATAAATACATGCATCCATTTTCAATTTTTGGAACATCATTTCTCTAGCTAAACACACACACTTACTATCCTCATGTCTCTCTAAGAACTCCAGCAAAAATCCTCTCAAGAATCACCTTAAACACCACCATAAAAAGATCAACAAAAACACTACAAAAATACAACTTTCAATTCAAGTTTATGTCTTAAGTTGCTTCCAATCTTTCATCCAATTTCATCACTCTTTTGGTTCTAGGTTTTTACTCCTCTTTTACAGCAATCTTGTCCAAGTAACTTGAGGTAGTAACTTTGTTCATAACCTTATTCAATTCATATATATATAGCTATCTTATTGTATGGTATACAATTTTAACAACAAAAACATAGTTTGAATGATTTCAAACTTGTTTGCAAACTAAATAGATCCTTCTAACTTAACTTTTAAAATACTTCAAGACCTGTAATATAACTTAAATATATGCTAATTTAACAAGGTATAACTTGGTTTTTCAAAGAATACCTTAAAAAAAACTGTTTTTATGACGTCGGAGTGCAACCGGGGGCTGTTTTGGGTTGGATAATTAAAAACCATCTTGAACTTTGAATTGGAGGTTTATATTCTGGAAAAATGATATTTCTTATGAATATGTTAACACATAAAAATTTCATGATTTAATTCATAGTATAAGTATTTTTAGAAAAATGGTCATTAAATGATGTTTTTGTAACAAAAATGATTAACTTCATAAGTTTCACCAAAATTTGACCTATGACCTATGATTTCGAATATAAACTAAGGTATTTACAGTTCATATTCTTAAAGAGGGACTCGATCCAAGGAATTGGAAAGTTGAATCAACGAAAACGGAGTTGTAACGAAGAAATTATGACCAAAACAAAATCGGATATCCAAGACTAGTTTAGCCACGAAAATAATTGGAGAAAATTAAATAAATCACATCTTCCTAAAGTAACATGATATTTTATACATATGTACTCATAATTTAATTTTATATGGTTCAGGATCACCCGTAAACAATACGAGAAGATTAATCATAAGATCCCATGATTGTACGCAACACGTCATTTGACAACACCGGTACTTTATGTACGCAACACGTCATTTGACAACACCGGTACCATGGGTCAAGATTAATCTCGACCAATACATATACGATGGGGGTTTTATTTATTTCATTGGGGGTTTATTAAACAACTAAATATGAACCATTAAAATTGAATTACTAACATCGGACTGCTAACTACGGACTAAGGAATTATTAAAAGTATTAAAAGTATTATAAGTATATATATGTGACGATTGTTTAAAAAGAAAAGGTATTGATATATTATATATGGATAGGTTCGTGATATCAATCGGAGACCAAGTCGAAATTACATATCTTCAAGACAAAAGTGAGTATATAGTCCCACTTTTAAACTCTAAATATTTCGGGATGAGAATACATGTATTTTATGTTTTACGCTATGGACACAAGTAACTGAAAAATATATTCTACGTTGAGTTGTACCACTGGCATACTTCCCTGTAGCTTGGTAACTAATATTTACAGCGGTATTGTAAACGCGAATCCTGTTGATAGATCTATCGGGCCTGACAACCCCAACCGGACTGGACGACCAGTATTCAACGGTTGCACAGTACTTCATTTCATGACTACACCTTGGTACGGTGTAGTAAGATTTCATAATAAAGGGAATATGCGACGTGATTAAATGTTAAGTATGGTTACCAAGTGCTCAACCACTTAGAATATTTTTATTAAAATGTTTATATATGAAATCTTGTGTTCCATTGTTATAACGCTGCTAGCATCAAACCTATATATCTCACCAACTTTATGTTGACGTTTTAAAGCATGTTATTCTCAGGTATGAATTAAGTCTTCCGCTGTGCATTAGCTCATGTTAAGGATACTACTTGGGACCTTTTAAGCCATGATACAAAGACGTTGCATTCGAGTCATTGGAGTTCAATAGAGAATATAAATAAGTAAATGACAGATTAGGTCATTTGGATATTATGAAATGTTAGACGAAAATGTCAAATATTGATGTAATGATAGTTTGCCTTTTAAGAATAAATGCAACGTTTGTAAAATGTATCATATAGAGGTCAAGTACCTCGCAATGTTATCATATGTTATTGTATTCGTCCCTATGGATTGGGTCGGGTCGTCTCATATATTTTCATAAAGACTGTAATAAACTTCTTTTGTACAAAATATTAATTGTGAAAATTTTTTTAACGGGTAGGTAATACCCGAGAGATATATAAATTCACAATTAATATATTACATTTTTCGAAACTGATTCAGCAATCATCAACTATACTCCCTACTTTCACAACAATATCCATTCTTTCATATAAATCAAAACAATCATACTCATTCAAATTCAATTACATATTCTGATTTTGAAAATGCATAATTCAATTCGAAATATAACCAGTATCATCACTCTTAGATTCCTATATCTTTCAAAGCTATACTTTGACTTCAAAACTGTGTTAGAACATCATATGTATTAACGATTACAATATGTGCTCAAACCCTTCGAAATTCCTGAAGACACTTCAACTAAGGAACAATCGAGATGATGATCCAACCACATGTTACCCACAGTTATACACCTGAAAAACTCTCAAAACCCAAGTCATAGTTCGACACGTATCCGTGTTAGACCCTTTGGCATTTACTAGCTAAAATAACTTTTCAATTCTGTTTCAAAATTGACAGTTTTTGAAATGTCCCGTTCTTATTGATTAAAAACGTTCCATATTAATTGATTTCGTTGCGAGGTTTTGACCTCTATATGAGACGTTTTTCAAAGACTGCATTCATTTTTAAACAAACCATAACCTTTATTTCATCAATAAAGGTTTAAAAAGCTTTACGTAGATTATCAAATAATGATAATCTAAAATATCCTGTTTACACACGACCATTACATAATGGTTTACAATACAAATATGTTATAACAAAATAAGTTTCTTGAACGCAGTTTTTACACAATATCATACAAGCATGGACTCCAAATCTTGTCCTTATTTAAGTATGCGACAGCGGAAGCTCTTAATAATCACCTGAGAATAAACATGCTTAAAACGTCAACAAAAATGTTGGTGAGTTATAGGTTTAACCTATATATATCAAATCGTAACAATAGACCACAAGATTTCATATTTCAATACACATCCCATACATAGAGATAAAAATCATTCATATGGTGAACACCTGGTAACCGACATTAACAAGATGCATATATAAGAATATCCCCATCATTCCGGGACACCCTTCGGATATGATATAAATTTCGAAGTACTAAAGCATCCGGTACTTTGGATGGGGTTTGTTAAGCCCAATAGATCTATCTTTAGGATTCGCGTCAATTAGGGTGTCTGTTCCCTAATTCTTAGATTACCAGACTTAATAAAAAGGGGCATATTCGATTTTGATAATTCAACCATAGAATGTAGTTTCACGTACTTGTGTCTATTTTGTAAATCATTTATAAAACCTGCATGTATTCTCATCCCAAAAATATTAGATTTTAAAAGTGGGACTATAACTCACTTTCACAGATTTTTACTTCGTCGGGAAGTAAGACTTGGCCACTGGTTGATTCACGAACCTATAACAATATATACATATATATCAAAGTATGTTCAAAATATATTTACAACACTTTTAATATATTTTGATGTTTTAAGTTTATTAAGTCAGCTGTCCTCGTTAGTAACCTACAACTAGTTGTCCACAGTTAGATATACAGAAATAAATCGATAAATATTATCTTGAATCAATCCACGACCCAGTGTATACGTATCTCAGTATTGATCACAACTCAAACTATATATATTTTGGAATCAACCTCAACCCTGTATAGCTAACTCCAACATTCACATATAGAGTGTCTATGGTTGTTCCGAAATATATATAGATGTGTCGACATGATAGGTCGAAACATTGTATACGTGTCTATGGTATCTCAAGATTACATAATATATAATACAAGTTGATTAAGTTATGGTTGGAATAGATTTGTTACCAATTTTCACGTAGCTAAAATGAGAAAAAATTATCCAATCTTGTTTTACCCATAACTTCTTCATTTTAAATCCGTTTTGAGTGAATCAAATTGCTATGGTTTCATATTGAACTCTATTTTATGAATCTAAACAAAAAAAGTATAGGTTTCTAGTCAGAAAAATAAGTTACAAGTCGTTTTTGTAAAGGTAGTCATTTCAGTCGAAAGAACGACGTCTAGATGACCATTTTAGAAAACATACTTCCACTTTGAGTTTAACCATAATTTTTGGATATAGTTTCATGTTCATAATAAAAATCATTTTCTCAGAATAACAACTTTTAAATCAAAGTTTATCATAGTTTTTAATTAACTAACCCAAAACAGCCCGCGGTGTTACTACGACGGCGTAAATCCGGTTTTACGGTGTTTTTCGTGTTTCCAGGTTTTAAATCATTAAGTTAGCATATCATATAGATATAGAACATGTGTTTAGTTGATTTTAAAAGTCAAGTTAGAAGGATTAACTTTTGTTTGCGAACAAGTTTAGAATTAACTAAACTATGTTCTAGTGATTACAAGTTTAAACCTTCGAATAAGATAGCTTTATATGTATGAATCGAATGATGTTATGAACATCATTACTACCTTAAGTTCCTTGGATAAACCTACTGGAAAAGAGAAAAATGGATCTAGCTTCAACGGATCCTTGGATGGCTCGAAGTTCTTGAAGCAGAATCATGACACGAAAACAAGTTCAAGTAAGATCATCACTTGAAATAAGATTGTTATAGTTATAGAAATTGAACCAAAGTTTGAATATGATTATTACCTTGTATTAGAATGATAACCTACTGTAAGAAACAAAGATTTCTTGAGGTTGGATGATCACCTTACAAGATTGGAAGTGAGCTAGCAAACTTGAAAGTATTCTTGATTTATGAAACTAGAACTTTTGGAATTTATGAAGAACACTTAGAACTTGAAGATAGAACTTGAGAGAGATCAATTAGATGAAGAAAATTGAAGAATGAAAGTGTTTGTAGGTGTTTTTGGTCGTTGGTGTATGGATTAGATATAAAGGATATGTAATTTTGTTTTCATGTAAATAAGTCATGAATGATTACTCATATTTTTGTAATTTTATGAGATATTTCATGCTAGTTGCCAAATGATGGTTCCCACATGTGTTAGGTGACTCACATGGGCTGCTAAGAGCTGATCATTGGAGTGTATATACCAATAGTACATACATCTAAAAGCTGTGTATTGTACGAGTACGAATACGGGTGCATACGAGTAGAATTGTTGATGAAACTGAACGAGGATGTAATTGTAAGCATTTTTGTTAAGTAGAAGTATTTTGATAAGTGTATTGAAGTCTTTCAAAAGTGTATGAATACATATTAAAACACTACATGTATATACATTTTAACTGAGTCGTTAAGTCATCGTTAGTCGTTACATGTAAATGTTGTTTTGAAACCTTTAGGTTAACGATCTTGTTAAATGTTGTTAACCCAATGTTTATAATATCAAAAGAGATTTTAAATTATTATATTATCATGATATTATGATGTACGAATATCTCTTAATATGATATATATACATTAAATGTCGTTACAACGATAATCGTTACATATATGTCTCGTTTCAAAATCATTAAGTTAGTAGTCTTGTTTTTACATATGTAGTTCATTGTTAATATACTTAATGATATGTTTACTTATCATAATATCATGTTAACTATATATATAACCATATATATGTCATCATATAGTTTTTACAAGTTTTAACGTTCGTGAATCACCGGTCAACTTGAGTGGTCAATTGTCTATATGAAACCTATTTCAATTAATCAAGTCTTAACAAGTTTGATTGCTTAACATGTTGGAAACATTTAATCATGTAAATATCAATCTCAATTAATATATATAAACATGGAAAAGTTCGGGTCACTACAGTACCTACCCGTTAAATAAATTTCGTCCCGAAATTTTAAGCTGTTGAAGGTGTTGACGAATCTTCTAGAAATAGATGTGGGTATTTCTTCTTCATCTGATCTTCACGCTCCCAGGTGAACTCGGGTCCTCTACGAGCATTCCATCGAACCTTAACAATTGGTATCTTGTTTTGCTTAAGTCTTTTAACCTCACGATCCATTATTTCGACGGGTTCTTCGATGAATTGAAGTTTTTCGTTGATTTGGATTTCATCTAACGGAATAGTGAGATCTTCTTTAGCAAAACATTTCTTCAAATTCGAGACGTGGAAAGTGTTATGTACAGCCGTGAGTTGTTGAGGTAACTCAAGTCGGTATGCTACTGGTCCGACACGATCAATAATCTTGAATGGTCCAATATACCTTGGATTTAATTTCCCTCGTTTACCAAATCGAACAACGCCTTTCCATGGTGCAACTTTAAGCATGACCATCTCTCCAATTTCAAATTCTATATCTTTTCTTTTAATATCAGCGTAGCTCTTTTGTCGACTTTGGGCGGTTTTCAACCGTTGTTGAATTTGGATGATCTTCTCGGTAGTTTCTTGTATAATCTCCGGACCCGTAATCTGTCTATCCCCCACTTCACTCCAACAAATCGGAGACCTGCACTTTCTACCATAAAGTGCTTCAAACGGCGCCATCTCAATGCTTGAATGGTAGCTGTTGTTGTAGGAAAATTCTGCTAACGGTAGATGTCGATCCCAACTGTTTCCGAAATCAATAACACATGCTCGTAGCATGTCTTCAAGCGTTTGTATCATCCTTTCGCTCTGCCCATCAGTTTGTGGATGATAGGCAGTACTCATGTCTAGACGAGTTCCTAATGCTTGCTGTAATGTCTGCCAGAATCTTGAAATAAATCTGCCATCCCTATCAGAGATAATAGAGATTGGTATTCCATGTCTGGAGACGACTTCCTTCAAATACAGTCGTGCTAACTTCTCCATCTTGTCATCTTCTCTTATTGGCAGGAAGTGTGCTGATTTGGTGAGACGATCAACTATTACCCAAATAGTATCAAAACCACTTGCAGTCCTTGGCAATTTAGTGATGAAATCCATGGTAATGTTTTCCCATTTCCATTCCGGGATTTCGGGTTGTTGAAGTAGACCTGATGGTTTCTGATGCTCAGCTTTGACCTTAGAACACGTCAAACATTCTCCTACGTATTTAGCAACATCGGCTTTCATTCCCGGCCACCAAAAATGTTTCCTGAGATCCTTGTACATCTTCCCCGTTCCAGGATGTATTGAGTATCTGGTTTTATGAGCTTCTCTAAGTACCATTTCTCTCATATCTCCAAATTTTGGTACCCAAATCCTTTCAGCCCTATACCGGGTTCCGTCTTCCCGAATATTAAGATGCTTCTCCGATCCCTTGGGTATTTCATCCTTTAAATTTCCCTCTTTTAAAACTCCTTGTTGCGCCTCCTTTATTTGAGTAGTAAGGTTATTATGAATCATTATATTCATAGATTTTACTCGAATGGGTTCTCTGTCCTTCCTGCTCAAGGCATCGGCTACCACATTTGCCTTCCCCGGGTGGTAACGAATCTCAAAGTCGTAATCATTCAATAATTCAATCCACCTACGCTGCCTCATATTCAGTTGTTTCTGATTAAATATGTGTTGAAGACTTTTGTGGTCGGTATATATAATACTTTTGACCCCATATAAGTAGTGCCTCCAAGTCTTTAATGCAAAAACAACCGCGCCTAATTCCAAATCATGCGTCGTATAATTTTGTTCGTGAATCTTCAATTGTCTAGACGCATAAGCAATCACCTTCGTTCGTTGCATTAATACACAACCGAGACCTTGCTTTGATGCGTCACAATAAATCACAAAATCATCATTCCCTTCAGGCAATGACAATATAGGTGCCGTAGTTAGATTTTTCTTCAATAACTGAAACGCTTTCTCTTGTTCATCATTCCATTCAAATTTCTTCCCTTTATGCGTTAATGCAGTCAAGGGTTTTGCTATTCTGGAAAAGTCTTGGATGAACCTTCTGTAGTAACCAGCTAGTCCTAAAAATTGGCGTATGTGTTTCGGAGTTTTCGGGGTTTCCCACTTTTCAACAGTTTCTATCTTTGTCGGATCCACCTTAATACCTTCTTTGTTCACTATGTGACCGAGGAATTGAACTTCTTCCAACCAAAATGCACACTTTGAAAACTTAGCGTACAATTCTTCCTTCCTCAATACTTCTAACACCTTTCTCAAATGTTCACCGTGTTCTTGGTCATTCTTTGAGTAAATAAGTATGTCATCAATGAAAACAATGACAAACTTGTCAAGGTATGGTCCACACACTCGGTTCATAAGGTCCATGAACACAGCTGGTGCATTAGTTAAACCAAACGGCATGACCATAAACTCGTAATGACCATAATGTGTTCTGAAAGCAGTCTTTGGAATATCATCTTCTTTCACCCGCATTTGATGATACCCGGAACGTAAGTCAATCTTTGAATAAACAGACGAGCCTTGTAGTTGATCAAATAAGTCGTCGATTCTCGGTAGTGGGTAGCGGTTCTTGATGGTAAGTTTGTTCAACTCTCGGTAGTCGATACACAACCTGAATGTACCATCTTTCTTCTTGACAAACAAAACAGGAGCTCCCCACGGTGATGTGCTTGGTCGAATGAAACCACGCTCTAAAAGTTCTTGTAATTGGCTTTGCAGTTCTTTCATCTCGCTGGGTGCGAGTCTGTAAGGAGCACGAGCTATTGGTGCAGCTCCTGGTACAAGATCTATTTGAAATTCAACGGATCGATGTGGGGGTAATCCCGGTAATTCTTTCGGAAATACATCGGGAAATTCTTTTGCAATGGGAACATCATTGATGCTCTTTTCTTCAGTTTGTACTTTCTCGACGTGTGCTAGAACAGCATAGCAACCTTTTCTTATTAGTTTTTGTGCCTTCAAATTACTAATAAGATGTAGCTTCGTGTTGCCCTTTTCTCCGTACACCATTAAGGGTTTTCCTTTTTCTCGTATAATGCGAATTGCATTTTTGTAACAGACGATCTCTGCTTTCACTTCTTTCAACCAGTCCATACCGATTATCACATCAAAACTCCCTAACTCTACTGGTATCAAATCAATCTTAAATGTTTCGCTAACCAGTTTAATTTCTCGATTCCGACATATATTATCTGCTGAAATTAATTTACCATTTGCTAATTCGAGTAAAAATTTACTATTCAAAGGTGTCAATGGGCAACTTAATTTAGCACAAAAATCTCTACTCATATAGCTTCTATCCGCACCCGAATCAAATAAAACGTAAGCAGATTTATTGTCAATAAGAAACGTACCCGTAACAAGCTCCGGGTCTTCCTGTGCCTCTGCCGCATTAATATTGAAAACTCTTCCGCGGCCTTGTCCATTCGTGTTCTCCTGGTTCGGGCAATTTCTAATAATGTGGCCCGGTTTTCCACATTTATAACAAACTACATTGGCATAACTTGCTCCGACACTACTTGCTCCGCCATTACTCGTTCCGACACCATTTGTTCCTTTCGTTCTATTAACCCCTGGTCCGTAGACCTCACACTTCGCCGCGCTATGACCATTTCTTTTACACTTGTTGCAAAATTTAGTGCAGAACCCCGAGTGATACTTTTCACACCTTTGGCATAGTTGCTTCTGATTGTTGTTGTTGTTGCGGTTATTATTGTTGTTGGGATGATTGTTGTAGTTGCTGTTGTTGTTATAGTTGTTGTTGTTGTTGTTGGGCCGTTTGTTGTAGTTGCGATTGATGTTGCGATTGTTGGGATAATTGTTGCGATTATTGTTGTAATTGCTGTTGTTGTTGTATTGGTGATTCTTATCACCGTTTTCCTCCCACTTTCTTTTGACTTGCTTCACATTGGCCTCTTCAGCAGTCTGTTCTTTAATTCTTTCTTCAATCTGGTTCACTAGTTTGTGAGCCATTCTACATGCCTGTTGTATAGAGGCGGGCTCGTGTGAACTTATATCTTCTTGAATTCTTTCCGGTAATCCTTTCACAAATGCGTCGATCTTCTCTTCCTCATCTTCGAATGCTCCCGGACACAATAGGCACAATTCTGTGAATCGTCTTTCGTACGTGGTAATATCAAATCCTTGGGTTCGTAACCCTCTAAGTTCTGTCTTGAGCTTATTGACCTCGGTTCTGGGACGGTACTTCTCGTTCATCAAGTGCTTGAATGCTGACCACGGTAGTGCGTACGCATCATCTTGTCCCACTTGCTCTAGATAGGTATTCCACCATGTTAACGCAGAACCTGTGAAGGTATGCGTAGTGTACTTCACTTTGTCCTCTTCAGTACACTTACTTATGGCAAACACCGATTCGACCTTCTCGGTCCATCGTTTCAATCCAATCGGTCCTTCGGTTCCATCAAATTCCAAAGGTTTGCAGGCAGTGAATTCTTTGTAGGTGCATCCTACACGATTTCCTGTACTGCTAGATCCAAGGTTATTGTTGGTATGTAGCGCAGCCTGTACTGCGGCTATGTTTGAAGCTAGAAAAGTACGGAATTCTTCTTCATTCATATTCACGGTGTGTCGAGTAGTCGGTGCCATTTCCTTCAAAATAGTTAAATGGAACAAGTTAATCATACAGAATATTAAGAGTAGTTAATAGTATTTCGTAGCATAATATGAACTCATTTATAAAAGCTTTTTCTTCATATTAGCGTTTTATAAGTTTAAATTCGGGTAGTACCTACCCGTTAAGTTCATACTTAGTAGCTAATATACAATTCAACTACTACAATTCTATATGAAAAACTGATTATAATAATATTTCGCGTTCAAACTTTTATACAATATTTTACAAACTTACAATACCGCTTATTTTACATAAAGCATGAAATATAGCACACAATAACTTTGATACAAGATAGTTGTGAAGACAATTTTAGCTAGTACACAAGTCGTTCAGCAAAGGCAATAAAGACACGTAATTCATACGTCCAGAAACAAGTCATGCATTCTGGTTTTGCTAGGACTACTTCCCATCCTTGGTCTTGTGCAACATAACCGTTATGGCCGTTGATAAGACAGCGTGTTGTAACATCATCAAAGGGACGAGGGTTACGTAATGTCCAACAGTCCCGTAATAATCTAAAAACCTCATTTCTTACCCCAATTACCGACTCCGTCACTTGTGGAAACGTTTTGTTTAATAGTTGTAGCCCGATGTTCTTGTTCTCACTTTGGTGAGAAGCGAACATTACTAATCCGTAAGCATAACATGCTTCTTTATGTTGCATGTTAGCCGCTTTTTCTAAATCACGAAGTCCAATATTCGGATATATTGAGTCAAAATAATTTCTTAACCCGTTGCGTAAAATAGCATTTGGGTTCCCCGCAATATATGCGTCAAAGTAAACACATCGTAACTTATGGGTTTCCCAATGTGATATCCCCCATCTTTCAAACGAAAGTCTCTTATAAACCAAGACATTCTTGGAACGTTCTTCGAATGTCTTACAAACTGATCTCGCCTTAAATAGTTGTGCCGAAGAATTCTGGCCGACTCTAGACAAGATTTCATCAATCATGTCTCCGGGTAGGTCTCTTAAAATATTGGGTTGTCTATCCATTTTGTGTTTTTAAACTGTAAAATAGACAAGAGTTAGATTCATAAAAAAATACTTATTAATACAAGCAATTTTTACATATATCATAAAGCATAAGAACACTATATTACATATATTACACCACACGAATACAACTATCTTATTCCGAGTCGCTCGTTTCTTCTTCTTCGGTTTTGGTTCGTTTTGCCAAGTTTCTAGGGATATATGATGTTCCCCTAATACTAGCCGTCGTTATCCACATTGGTTTAGAAAAACCTGGTGGTTTAGAGGTTCCCGGGTCATTGTTACAACTTAAGGACTTCGGGGGTTGACGATACATATAAAGTTCATCGGGGTTGGAATTAGATTTCTCTATTTTTATGCCCTTTCCCTTATTATTTTCTTTTGCCTTTTTAAATTCAGTTGGGGTAATTTCTATAACATCATCGGAATTCTCGTCAGAATCCGATTCATCGGAGAATTGGTAATCCTCCCAATATTTTGCTTCCTTAGCAGAAACACCATTGACCATAATTAACCTTGGTCGGTTGGTTGAGGATTTTCTTTTACTTAACCGTTTTATTATTTCCCCCACCGGTTCTATTTCTTCATCCGGTTCCGATTCTTCTTCCGGTTCCGATTCTTCTTCCGGTTCCGACTCTTCTTCCGGTTCCTCTTCGGGAACTTGTGAATCAGTCCACGAATCATTCCAATTTACATTTGACTCTTCGTTATTATTAGGTGAGTCAATGGGACTTGTTCTAGAGGTAGACATCTATCACATAATATCAAACGCGTTAAGAGATTAATATATCACATAATATTCACATGTTAAAAATATATAGTTTCCAACAAAATTTGTTAAGCAATCATTTTTCAAGTAAACACGGTCGAAGTCCAGACTCACTAATGCATCCTAACAAACTCGATAAGAAACACTAATGCAAAATTCTGGTTCTCTAAGACCAACGCTCGGATACCAACTGAAATGTCCCGTTCTTATTGATTAAAAACGTTCCATATTAATTGATTTCGTTGCGAGGTTTTGACCTCTATATGAGACGTTTTTCAAAGACTGCATTCATTTTTAAACAAACCATAACCTTTATTTCATCAATAAAGGTTTAAAAAGCTTTACGTAGATTATCAAATAATGATAATCTAAAATATCCTGTTTACACACGACCATTACATAATGGTTTACAATACAAATATGTTATAACAAAATAAGTTTCTTGAACGCAGTTTTTACACAATATCATACAAGCATGGACTCCAAATCTTGTCCTTATTTAAGTATGCGACAGCGGAAGCTCTTAATAATCACCTGAGAATAAACATGCTTAAAACGTCAACAAAAATGTTGGTGAGTTATAGGTTTAACCTATATATATCAAATCGTAACAATAGACCACAAGATTTCATATTTCAATACACATCCCATACATAGAGATAAAAATCATTCATATGGTGAACACCTGGTAACCGACATTAACAAGATGCATATATAAGAATATCCCCATCATTCCGGGACACCCTTCGGATATGATATAAATTTCGAAGTACTAAAGCATCCGGTACTTTGGATGGGGTTTGTTAAGCCCAATAGATCTATCTTTAGGATTCGCGTCAATTAGGGTGTCTGTTCCCTAATTCTTAGATTACCAGACTTAATAAAAAGGGGCATATTCGATTTCGATAATTCAACCATAGAATGTAGTTTCACGTACTTGTGTCTATTTTGTAAATCATTTATAAACCTGCATGTATTCTCATCCCAAAAATATTAGATTTTAAAAGTGGGACTATAACTCACTTTCACAGATTTTTACTTCGTCGGGAAGTAAGACTTGGCCACTGGTTGATTCACGAACCTATAACAATATATACATATATATCAAAGTATGTTCAAAATATATTTACAACACTTTTAATATATTTTGATGTTTTAAGTTTATTAAGTCAGCTGTCCTCGTTAGTAACCTACAACTAGTTGTCCACAGTTAGATGTACAGAAATAAATCGATAAATATTATCTTGAATCAATCCACGACCCAGTGTATACGTATCTCAGTATTGATCACAACTCAAACTATATATATTTTGGAATCAACCTCAACCCTGTATAGCTAACTCCAACATTCACATATAGAGTGTCTATGGTTGTTCCGAAATATATATAGATGTGTCGACATGATAGGTCGAAACATTGTATACGTGTCTATGGTATCTCAAGATTACATAATATATAATACAAGTTGATTAAGTTTTGGTTGGAATAGATTTGTTACCAATTTTCACGTAGCTAAAATGAGAAAAAATTATCCAATCTTGTTTTACCCATAACTTCTTCATTTTAAATCCGTTTTGAGTGAATCAAATTGCTATGGTTTCATATTGAACTCTATTTTATGAATCTAAACAAAAAAAGTATAGGTTTCTAGTCAGAAAAATAAGTTACAAGTCGTTTTTGTAAAGGTAGTCATTTCAGTCGAAAGAACGACGTCTAGATGACCATTTTAGAAAACATACTTCCACTTTGAGTTTAACCATAATTTTTGGATATAGTTTCATGTTCATAATAAAAATCATTTTCTCAGAATAACAACTTTTAAATCAAAGTTTATCATAGTTTTTAATTAACTAACCCAAAACAGCCCGCGGTGTTACTACGACGGCGTAAATCCGGTTTTACGGTGTTTTTCGTGTTTCCAGGTTTTAAATCATTAAGTTAGCATATCATATAGATATAGAACATGTGTTTAGTTGATTTTAAAAGTCAAGTTAGAAGGATTAACTTTTGTTTGCGAACAAGTTTAGAATTAACTAAACTATGTTCTAGTGATTACAAGTTTAAACCTTCGAATAAGATAGCTTTATATGTATGAATCGAATGATGTTATGAACATCATTACTACCTTAAGTTCCTTGGATAAACCTACTGGAAAAGAGAAAAATGGATCTAGCTTCAACGGATCCTTGGATGGCTCGAAGTTCTTGAAGCAGAATCATGACACGAAAACAAGTTCAAGTAAGATCATCACTTGAAATAAGATTGTTATAGTTATAGAAATTGAACCAAAGTTTGAATATCATTATTACCTTGTATTAGAATGATAACCTACTGTAAGAAACAAAGATTTCTTGAGGTTGGATGATCACCTTACAAGATTGGAAGTGAGCTAGCAAACTTGAAAGTATTCTTGATTTATGAAACTAGAACTTTTGGAATTTATGAAGAACACTTAGAACTTGAAGATAGAACTTGAGAGAGATCAATTAGATGAAGAAAATTGAAGAATGAAAGTGTTTGTAGGTGTTTTTGGTCGTTGGTGTATGGATTAGATATAAAGGATATGTAATTTTGTTTTCATGTAAATAAGTCATGAATGATTACTCATATTTTTGTAATTTTATGAGATATTTCATGCTAGTTGCCAAATGATGGTTCCCACATGTGTTAGGTGACTCACATGGGCTGCTAAGAGCTGATCATTGGAGTGTATATACCAATAGTACATACATCTAAAAGCTGTGTATTGTACGAGTACGAATACGGGTGCATACGAGTAGAATTGTTGATGAAACTGAACGAGGATGTAATTGTAAGCATTTTTGTTAAGTAGAAGTATTTTGATAAGTGTATTGAAGTCTTTCAAAAGTGTATGAATACATATTAAAACACTACATGTATATACATTTTAACTGAGTCGTTAAGTCATCGTTAGTCGTTACATGTAAATGTTGTTTTGAAACCTTTAGGTTAACGATCTTGTTAAATGTTGTTAACCCAATGTTTATAATATCAAAAGAGATTTTAAATTATTATATTATCATGATATTATGATGTACGAATATCTCTTAATATGATATATATACATTAAATGTCGTTACAACGATAATCGTTACATATATGTCTCGTTTCAAAATCATTAAGTTAGTAGTCTTGTTTTTACATATGTAGTTCATTGTTAATATACTTAATGATATGTTTACTTATCATAATATCATGTTAACTATATATATAACCATATATATGTCATCATATAGTTTTTACAAGTTTTAACGTTCGTGAATCACCGGTCAACTTGAGTGGTCAATTGTCTATATGAAACCTATTTCAATTAATCAAGTCTTAACAAGTTTGATTGCTTAACATGTTGGAAACATTTAATCATGTAAATATCAATCTCAATTAATATATATAAACATGGAAAAGTTCGGGTCACTACAGTTTTGTCACAGCTCCAGCAAGTCAACTTCGACTTCTCAATCAAAACAGTCTTATTATAACCTCGATAGATACGTTGCCCTTTCGC
The DNA here is from genome assembly GCF_046630445.1 of Rutidosis leptorrhynchoides. Classification (NCBI taxonomy): domain Eukaryota; kingdom Viridiplantae; phylum Streptophyta; class Magnoliopsida; order Asterales; family Asteraceae; genus Rutidosis; species Rutidosis leptorrhynchoides. The sequence goes on from NC_092339.1 coordinate 210,590,469, forward strand.
CAACGTTACCGGGGAATCGTTTATATTCACCACATTAGCAATAAACTTACCAACAACTTCACTGATCTTTGACTTTCCAAAAAAAAATCATTATAATTATCGAAACCCTATCATATACTCATTCGTACCTTATAACAAGAATTGCCATACCAATTATTGAGAATCAGCAATCAGTATTTTGAAACCTCGCAGCATGTCTACATCAACAATTACATATACACACAACGTCCACCTCCAAGACTTACATTCTTTGAATGAGAAATTTCTGAAAAACACCCTAAACTGCGAACCAGTTCTCGAAATTTTGAAAAATGCTGATGAAGCAGCAAAAACTGTAAACGACCTTAACAGTAAAAAGTTGGATGATAAAGGATAGTATATTGGCAAAGCTCAGAAAAAGAGAAGTTTTGAAACTGGAAAACGGATTGAGCAAAGTATGAAGGAGGCTGTGGACAAATCACAAAGGCTGAACCTGCCTTCAAAGAATCCAAATGATTCAGTACTTGCTGAAGTCATTAAAGAATACCTTGCTCCTGACTCTAAACCCCTGCGGACAATATCCTTCATCATCCTCTGATATTAGACATTCTAAAATATCATCGTATCTTTCATAATAAATATTATCCATACTTCTGAAGATATTTTTATAATTATTCTTATCTGAAATCATTTACCTCTTCACGCTATCTATATTATATCATAAAAGAAACTATTTTAGTTTCTAAATTCTGAAACATTCGAGTTTAAAATAGGAATATTCTTGAAGAAGTGTTGGGAGCTAAAGCATGAGTTAGTATAATATAATGACACTTGATCAACGTGATTATATTACAGTAATTCATGCTGAGTTTCTAAATGGAACATGATGATTCACAGATCATAACGTCATCATGTGCTATGTTACACGACTCTTGTATTCTCTTTGATCTCTAAATATCAAGAAAATATTTCTTGATGATTCGGCCTTTTTCGAGGTATTCTGGTAATTTGACAAGTCAAGATCGTGCCATTACAATTTCCTTCCTAGAACATTAACAATGTTCATTCCAAAATTTATATCTGCGAATTCTGGACCATTACAAGCGGTGCTTAATCGCAAGAAGAAGAAACGAAAGGACAAAGCTCCGAACTAGAAATGGGAGTATAAATCATAGCAAATAGAAGAGAGCATTAACTGTGGATGACAATGATTATAGAAGAAGCAAGGACTTTGAAATATAAGGGAAGATATAAAACCCAACAACAACCCAGAAATCACAAACCGTATATATCAATGCATATAGCAATATAAAGACACGGGAGAACTAAAAACACTATAAAACCAAGAGTATAGTAGAAGTAAATAGATTCTTCCGGAGGCAGATGAAAAAGAAGAGCGACAGATATGAAAGTGATGAGTATATCAAGAATCAGCACTGGATGAAGCATATTGACAAATACTTTAAAATATGAGTTGAGAAGGTGTGAGTTGTAAGAAAACAAAGGAGGTGGATTTATAGTGAAATATCCGACAGAGAAATCAAAATGGATTATCGCATTAATTCGAAGAGGATCATAATTTCCTTAATCGCCGAATAATCTAATCCAATATAGATTACAAATATTTTCTTTTTGGAGATCAATCGTGATGACGTCAAAAGATACGACGAATCACTATTATCTTATTTCATTTATTTACGATAACTTCACTCACACGCTTCGAGTAATCGAATTATTTTATCCATTCTTCTTGAACATGATAAAACTCTATAATCGTTATAATAACATTCTCATTGTTAGTCATGACGACCTCTATCAAATTTCGGGGACGAAATTTCTTTAACGGGTAGGTACTGTGACTACCCAGAAATTTCCGACCAAATTTAAACTTTAATCTTTATATTATTCCGACACGATAAGCAAAGTTTGTTAAGTTAAATCTCAAGAATTTTAAACTGTGTTCATACATTCATTATAACCTCGACCAAATTCCGATGAGTCACGAACCGTTATATATAAATAGATATGTATATGTATATATATATATTATAACTTGAGAATATTAATAAAGTATTAAACGTATAATACTTTACACGAACGTATTTATTTCAATATGATTTTCGACGAAATTAAAAAGAAATATATTAAATGATTGAATTATGATTACAAGTCTCTGTTAAGAGGTCCACTATGATTTGAGAAAATCTATTCCTCTTAACGATATTCAGAATAATTTGTAAAGCTATTTATAAATAAAAACAAAAAGTGTCATTTACGAAAGTTAGACAAAAGTTAGTGGAGAATTGGTTTCCATAATATTCTATTAATCTATTTTCAAACGTATAAAGACGTTTTCAGTTTAAAAAGAACTTTATTATTAAAACGTATATAACTTTTATAAATATCTAGAATCACTTTTGACAACTCATTACTTAACCAGTATAATAAATATAACGATATTTATATTTTATTTCATTAAATATATATAACGATTTAAATTAATATTATATATATTTATACGCATATTATACATACATAGTTTTTATACTTTTACTATACTTTAACTTTACCTTTACTTTACTTTTACTTTACTTTAACTTTAATAATTCACTTTAATAATTCATACTTTAATAATACACTTTAATAATTCATACTTTAATAATTCACTTTAATAATTCATACTTTAATAATTCATACTTTAATAATTCACTTTAATAATTCATACTTTAATAATTCACTTTAATAATTCATACTTTAATAATTCACTTTAATAATTTAAAAATCTATTATAAATAGAATTCAATAGGTTTCATTATTTCATAGAAACTTGAAAATATATATTTCTCTAAAATCTCTCAATCGATTTATATATATATATATATATATATATATATATATATATATATATATATATATTTGCTCTGTATTATTTCAAGATATTATTAGTATATATAAAATATTACGACGGAGTGCTGTCCGAGTGATTTCAAAATAGTTTTTTGAATGAGTCGAAGCTAAGAAAATTATGGGTTATAGCTATGGAGGTGATGAGTATGGTTCATGGGTATGCACGTGAGGTCAATCTAGTGTTTATCATCTCCGTTGCATCTACGTACTTTCCTGCAATATTGAATCTCAATATTGATACGTTCGTGAATCTGAGGCCAACCTTGCACTTGTTAAATGACGTTATATATATTTTTACTACGAAATACAGTATGGTGAGTTTCATTTGCTCCCTTTTATATATATTTTTGGGACTGAGAATACATGCGCTGTTTTTATAAATGTTTTACGAAATAGGCACAAGTACTAAAACTAATTCTATGTGGGTTTAAACCAGAAATATACCCTTAGCTTGGTAACGTTAAACTACTTGTCTATGTACGGTAGGCGCGAATCCTAAAGATAGATCTATTGGGCCTGACAAACCCCATCCTGACTATGGGATGCTTTAGTACTTCGAGGTTATTTTAAACACACCTGATCTGGTGTACTTCAGAGGGTAAAACATGAACGGGTGCCTACAACTTATAGAATACTTTTATACACTTGCGTGTGTACATATATTTATAAACGGAAATCTTGTGGTCTATTAATATATTGAAATGATTGTTATGATAAACCTATGAACTCACCAACCTTTTGGTTGACACTTTAAAGCATGTTTATTCTCAGGTATTAAAGAAATCTTCCGCTGTGCATTAGCTCATTTTAAGGATATTACTTGGAGTCATTCATGGCATATTTTGAAAGACGTTGCATTCGAGTCATTGAGTTCATCAAGATTATTATTAAGCCAATTATAGTTGGATGTATTATGAAATGGTGTGCATGCCGTCAACTTTCGTTGTAAAGAAAGTTTGTCTTTTAAAAACGAATGAAATGTTTGTAAAATGTATCATATAGAGGTCAAATACCTCGCGATGTAATCAACTATTGTGAACCGTTTATAATGTATATGAACGGGTCCTTTCAGGTTTCTACTATTCCTTCTATCATTTTGGTTCGTTTAACTGATTTATGGTTAGGGCTAGATTAGATAATCTCTAAGACTTTAGAGATTACATAATCACCGCAGAATGTTTCTCCAATGAAGTTATGAATTAATACTTTGTCAGTTATTATTGTTGGTACTCCTTGGTATCTACGATGCGTATGACGTTGATGCTCGTGGGACAGATTGTGAAGTTGAGGTTTACGACGCAGTTGTGGTTGGAGGTGGTAATGGTACTGTTGGCGTTGATGATGGTGGTATTGGTTATGCTACTGGTGCTGTTGCTGGTGTTTGTAATCTTTGCACCATATTCTCTAAAGTCACTACCCGAGCGCGAAGCTCGTTGACTTTTTCTATTATACCGGGGTGATTGTCGGTTTGGATGAGCGGATAAATATAATCTAGAATTTGAAGTATATAATCGTGACGAGATACTCTGGAAATGAGAGAGAAAATGGTGTTTCGGATTGGTTCGCCGGTAAGTGCTTCAGGTTCTTCGTTAAGAGGGCAATGGGGTGGATGGAAGGGATCACCTTCTTCTTGTCTCCAATGATTGAGGAGGCTACGAACCCATCCCCAATTCATCTAGAATAGATGATGGCTGATTGGTTGATCCATTCCGGTCACACTGCTTTCAGAGCTGGAGTGGGATTCCATTTCAGAATTCGAGGAACTTGAATTAATGATGAATTCCATTTCGTACGATTGAATAAGGATTTTTTTTTCGATATGAAATGATTTTCGGTTATCGGATGGTATTCTAATTACATAGAATATCCATAGATATAGAACAAAAGATTTCGTAGATTATGGAGGAATTTGCGGGATATGTCAGGTAAAGTTTAAAGTAACAGATACGATAAGATATGATTTAGCAGATACGCTAAGATATGAATTTTGTCTATACACTACTCATGCAATTAATGTAGCAAGACGTGTCTAGACTAGTAATGATAAGCAGGTAATTTCCTAAGAATGATAAGCAGATGATTTCCGACTAAAAATGATAAGCAAAACTTTTGACATGCAGACATGGTCGAAGTCCAGACTCACTAATGCATCCTAACGACTTATCAGTTAGACACACTAATGCAGACATGGTTCGCTAAGACCACCGCTCTGATACCAACTGAAAGGACCCGTTCATATACATTATAAACGATTCACAATAGTTGATTACATTGCGAGGTATTTGACCTCTATATGATACGTTTTACAAACATTGCATTCGTTTTTAAAAGACAAACTTTCTTTACATTGAAAATTGACAGGCATGCATACCATTTCATAATATCCACTATCCAACTATAAATTGATTTAATAATAATCTTTGATAAACTCAATGACTCGAATGCAACGTTCTTCGAAATATGCTATGAAAGACTCCAAGTAATATCTTTAAAATAAGCAAATGCACAGCGGAAGATTTCTTTAACACCTGAGAATAAACATGCTTTAAAGTGTCAACCAAAAGGTTGGTGAGTTCATTAGTTTATCATAATCATTTATTTCCATCATTTTAATAGACCACAAGAATTTCATTTCCAGTTCTCATAAATATACGTCCCATGCATAGAGACAAAAATAATCATTCATATGGTGAACACCTGGTAACCGACATTAACTAGATACATATAAGAATATCCCCTATCATTCCGGGATCCTCCTTCGGACATGATATAAATTTCGAAGTACTAAAGCATCCGGTACTTTGGATGGGGGTTGTTAGGCCCAATAGATATATCTTTAGGATTCGCGTCAATTAGGGTGTCTGTTCCCTAATTCTTAGATTACCAGACTTTAATAAAAAGGGGCATATTCGATTTCGATAATTCAACCATAGAATGTAGTTTCAATTACTTGTGTCTATTTCGTCAAATATTTATAAAAGCGCATGTATTCTCAGTCCCAAAAATATAAAGGGTAAAAAGGCAAATGAAACTCACGCATATAAATATTGCAAAAACAGTTATTTAAACATTGCATGTATTCTCAGCCCAAAAAATGTAATGAGTAAAAAGGGAGCAAATGAAACTCACCATACTGTATTTCGTAGTAAAAATACATATAACGTCATTGAACAAGTGCAAGGTTGGCCTCAGATTCACAAACCTAAATTAATTATATATAATTATGTGTTGGTCAATATTTGTCTAACAAATTAGGTCAAGTCATAGTGTACCACAATCCTAATGCTCGAGACTAATATGCAAAAGTCAACAAAAGTAAATTTGACTCAAAATAATTTCCAAAAATCTATACATGATTAATATATAGTTTAAATATCATCGTTTTATATTTTTAAATATTTTTTAAAGATTTATTAGAGTAATAATATAATTTATTTATTAATAAATAAAATTTTATATTAAATTTATGTAATAAAATATACTTTTATATATATTAAGTAATAAAATTTATAGGGTTCATTTAATATCATAAAGATAATATGATAGGTATTATTAAAGTAAGTTATTACACGTAGTAAAATATGTTTGTATCACATATTTATTTGATAAAATAATATCTATAATGATAGTAAGTAAAAGTTGTATTATTTTGTAATAATAATTATTATTATAAAAATATCAATATTTATAATTACTAAGATGACACTATGATAAAACGATAATTCTAATTATGATAACTTTAATATTTACGATAATTTTTAATATTATCTTTAAAATAATAATTCTATTTAAAATAATAATAATAATGATATTTTATAGTAACAATGACATTTCTATTAAAATGATAATTTTTGTTAAAATGATAGTTTTAATACTAATGATACTTTTAATAATAATAGTAATGATAAAAATAATAAGAACGATAAATTTATCTAAATCAATATCTTATAATATTTTAATTTCATCATGATACTCTTACTCATTATTTCCTAATCGTTTCGTTTAATAGCTTTTAATCGTCTTTTATATCGTGTTCATAATAATGATAATAATAGTAATCAAAATAATTAGGTGTTACAAATATTTGATTTAATTACACTTATATTAATAATGATAGTTACTATAACATTATTAACGATAATACTAATAATTATCTTAATGATAATATAGTAATAATAATAATAACAATAACAATAACCATTTTTAAATAATGATATATATATATTAATAATGATAATAATAATAATAATAATAATAATAATAATTGGATAATAATAATAATATTAATTATAACTTTAACGATAATAACGATAGTAATAATAAAAAAAAATAACAATTTTTAATGATAAATCCTTTTTATTGATAAAGATAATAATAATGATAATAATAAGATAAAACTAGAACGACGATAAAAAACGACGATAATAATAATCATTTTTAATAAAAATATCGAAAATTCAATTGATTATAACTTCTAATCCGTTCATCGAAACCATTCGATATCTAAAGGAAAAGTTCTTAATTTTTCGCTAGCTTTCCAAGGACATGCATATCTTATACCTTATCTCAACTACAAGTGTAACTAATTCAATATTCAACCTAACCTGTCTAAGGGCAATATCAAAATTACAAGCATGCATAATCCTAAATACTCGAGCACTAGTCAGGGATACACTATTAATATGTAAAAGTTAAATTATGAGTACTCACGTATCAATATTGAAATTCAATATTGCAGGAAAGGTACGTAGACGCAACGGCAATGATAAACACTATATTGACCTCATGAGCATACCCATGAACCATACTCAATCACCTCCACAGCTATAACTCATAATTTCCTTAATCCTATCCTACTCGAAAAACAATTTCGAAATCACTCGGACAGCACTCCGTCGTAATATTTTATGTATACTAATAATATCTTGAAATAATGCGGAGTAAATATATATGTAAATCGATTGAGAGAGTTTAGAGAAAAATATTTTCAAGTTTCTATGAAATAATGAAACCTATTGAATTCTATTTATAATAGATTTTTGAATTATTAAAGTGAATTATTAAAGTATGAATTATTAAAGTGAATTATTAAAGTATGAATTATTAAAGTGAATTATTAAAGTATGAATTATTAAAGTGAATTACTAAAGTATGAATTATTAAAGTCAATTATTAAAGTATGAATTATTAAAGTGAATTATTAAAGTGAATTATTAAAGTTAAAGTAAAGTAAAAATAAAGTAAAGGTAAAGTTTAAGTATAGTAAAATTATAAAACTATGTACGTATAATACGCGTATAAATATATATAATATTAATTTAAATCGTTATATATATTTAATAAAATAAAATATAAATATCGTTATCTTTATCATACTAGTTAAGTAATGAGTTGTCAAAAGTGGTTTCTAGATATTTATAAAAGTTATATACGTTTTAATAATAAAGTTCTTTTTAAACTGAAAACGTTTTTGTACGTTTGAAACTAAATAGATCAATCGAGTCTTTATGAGATTCAATATTCCACTATCCTTTGTCTAGTTCTCAATGATTGACAATTTGTTCTTATTTATAAATCACTTTACCATTTTTCGAATATTGTTAAAATGGAAAGATTTCTCAAATCAACGTGGGCCTTTCAACAGAGACTTGTAATCATAATTCAATATATCTGATAATTCAATCATTTGATCTTATCTTCTAATTCCATTGATAAACATTTTGAAACAGATACAATCATATAAAGTATTTAATCTAATATTTTGTTTACGTTTCAAGTTATAATATATATACACATATACATATATAATCATATTCGTTTAATGGTTCGTGAATCGTTGGAACTTGGTCGAGGTTGAATGAATGTATGAACATATTTTAAAATTCTTGCAATTTAACTTAACAAATATTGCTTATCGTGTCGGAAACATATAAAGATTAAAGTTTAAATTTGGTTGGAAATTTCTGGGTTGTCACACAAATCTGGGCAATGACATTTCTTTTTGATTAATCAACCATGGAAGCTACAATATAATATACTTAAGGTAGTATTATCATTATTATTATTATTATTATTATTATTATTATTATTATTATTATTATTATTATTATTATTATTATTATTATCATTAGTATTATTATTTTATTATCATTATCAATTTTTATCAAAAGTATCTTTATTATTAAAAATTTTCATTATTATTAAAACTATTTTTTTTATTTAAAATTTCATTATCATTATTATTATTGTTACGAAAATTTCTATTATTATTAATTTTATGAATATCATAATTATTATTATTATTATTTTTATTATTATTATTATTATTATTATTATTATTATTATTATTATTATTAGTAAAATCATTATTTTTAGAATTATTATTATTAGTATAAATTATTATTAAAATTATCATCTTTATTAAAAGTATTATTTTATTAAAGTTATTATCATATAAATTAAAAGTATCATTTTTAACCCAATTATCATCATTATTATTTTTATCATCATTTTTAATATTATTTTAGTATTAATATAATTTTAACAAACAAAAGATATATATACATATACATACAAAGATATATTTACTACATCTAACATAACTATATTAACATTTTAATAATAAATATTAATAAATGTAATTTATTAGGGTTTTAATGAAATACTTAATTAAGATAACAATTATATCACTATTAGTATCGTCCGATTACAAATATATGTGTTAATATATATATAAATGATATAGGTTCGTGAATCCGAGGTCAACCCTACACTTGTTAAGTGACATCATATGTATTTTTACTACAAAATACAGTATGGTGAGTTTCATTTGCTCCCTTTTTAATTGCTTTTGCAATATATATTTTTGGGCTGAGAATACATGCGCTGCTTTTATAAATGTAACACCCTAGGCAAATCCCACATCGCCCACAGACATGAGTGATCATGGGATTATAAGGTAATACTCACGCTTAAATGACACAACGCGTTTTGGAACCACAGGCAGAGCAGATGTGTTAGTACGCTGTAGTTAAGCGTGCTCGGGCGAGAGCACTACCAGGATGGGTGACCTCCTGGGAAAGTGCTTCTCGTGTGTGGTCGCCAAGAAAAAGCCGTGCGCCTGCGGGCAAAGCGGACAATATTGTGGTCATGTTAAGCTGGGGTATTACAGAATGGTATCAGAGCCACTCATGTGCTGTTGGGGGTGGTGGGGCAAACCTCATCGAGGACGATGAGTCCCTGAGGGGGGGTGAATGTAACACCCTAGGCAAATCCCACATCGCCCACAGACATGAGTGATCATGGGATTATAAGGTAATACTCACACTTAAATGACACAACGCGTTTTGGGACCACAGGCAGAGCAGATGTGTTAGTACGCTGTAGTTAAGCGTGCTCGGGCGAGAGCACTACCAGGATGGGTGACCTCCTGGGAAAGTGCTTCTCGTGTGTGGTCGCCAAGAAAAAGCCGTGCGCCTGCGGGCAAAGCGGACAATATTGTGGTCATGTTAAGCTGGGGTATTACAATAAATGTTTACAAAATAAACACAAGTACTTCAAAATATATTCTACGTTGAGTTGTACCACTGGCATATTTTCCTGTAGCTTGGTAACTACTATTTACATGGGTATTGTAAACGCGGATCCTGTTGATAGATCTATCGGGCCTGACAACCCCAACCGGACTGGATGACCAGTATTCAACGGTTGCATAGTACTTCGTTTCGGTGACTACACTTGGTACAGTGTAGTGAGATTTCATAATAAAGGGAATATGCGACGTGATTAAATGTTAAGTATGGTTATCAAGTGCTCAACCACTTAGAATGCTTTACATACACTTGCGAGTGTATTATGTTTATGATTATGAAATCTTGTGGTCTATTAAAATATTGAAATGTTTGTTATGATAAACCTATGAACTCACCAACCTTTTGGTTGATACTTTAAAGCATGTTTATTCTCAGGTAGAAATTAAGTCTTCCGTTGTGCATCTTCTCAATTTAAGGACATTACTTGGAGTCGATCATCGCAATAGGACCAAATGTTGATGACTTCGTCCAGGTGGATAAGGACGGGTCGTTACAGGTGGTATCAGAGCGGTGGTCTTAGCGAACCAGGTCTTGCATTAGCGTGTCTAACTGATAGTTGTTTAGATACATTAGTGAGTCTGGACTTCGACCGTGTCTGCATGTCAAAAGTTTTGCTTATCATTTAGTGTCGAAAAATTATTTGCTTATCATCCTTAAAGTCTAGACACGTCTTACTGCCTCTATTGCATAGACAGTGTATAGATAAATTCATATCTTAGCGTATATGTTATTGTTACCTTTACCTGACAGCTTCCGTAGATTCCTCCGTAACTTATGGGATTTTAGTATTATATATGCATATGTAAATGATGTATTACAGGGTACTAATCTACATCCTATAATCTATTTCCTATCGAAAATCCTTCATCTGATCGTACGAGATGAATCCCTCAACCCGTTCGAGTCCCTCAGATTCCGATAGCTATTACGATAGTTATTCTGACAGCTATTCCGACATGGATATTCAACTAAGATCCGGAGGTAGCGTAACCAGAATGAATCAACCAATCAGCCATCCCCAATTTATCTGACGGGTTCGTAGTCTAATTAATCATTGGAGACAAGAAGAAACGATCCCTTTCATCCACCATATTGTCCTCTGGGCGAAGAACCTGAAGCACCTACAGGCGAAGCTATCCGAAACACCATTTTCAGCCACATTTCCAGAGTATCTCGTCACGTCTATATACTATCTCAAATCCTAGATCTTATTCATTCGCTCGTTCCGACCGACAATCATTCCGGAGTAATACAAGAAGTCAACGAACTTCGCGCTCGAGTAATCAATTTGGAGAATATGGAGCAAAACGTACCAGTTTCAGCAACATCACCGACATCAACAGTACAACTAATAACATAAGTTTCAACATCACATGCCCAATATCTCATTCTGTATCTCGAGTATAATCATCGTTCTACGAATCATTCTACATTATTTATCTTCGTTCGACATGGCGATTATATAATCTTTAATGTTTTAGAGATTATATATTCTTATTCTAACGGTAAATCAAATGAGTCTAATATCATATTGACTCATTAAATCCATGATTACATCTGAGGAAAATATATATGCAAGTATATTTTCATAAAAATTGTAATTAAAAATTCTTTTGTACAAACTGTTGATGGTGAAAATATTTTAACGGGTAGGTAATACCCTAGAAATATTTAGATTTCACATTAATAAGTTACACTGTACATTCTTCGAATCTGATTCAATAGCCATTCACTATCCTATTTACATCCACCGATATACGTATCCGTTCACCGCATAATAACCCTTTTCATTCAATTTCATATTTGAATTTTGACTTATCAAAATCTAACAAGTGGCATAATGAAGAAAACATTGGACAAAATAAAATTTGTTAGAAACAAACGAATTAACTAATTGAAATTTTGTTAAGAATCCACGCTAACTGTTCCTAGCCAATTGTTCCTAGCTAACTGATTACATTTTATTTATCGCAATTTAATTATCGCAATTTAATTTATCGTCATTTAATTTCTGTTATTTACTTTATGCATTTTATTTATCGTCATTTAATTTCTGTATTTATTTTACGCACTTTAAATATCGGGACACGTATACAGGTTTTGACATATCATATCGACGCATCTATATATATTATTTGGAATCACCATAGACACTCTATATGCAGTAATGATCGAGTTCTCTATACAGGGTTGAGGTTGATTCTATAATAATATATATACTTTGAGTTGCGATCGAGTCTGAGACGTATACGGGTCACGACACGTATTAATTAATTCGAATATAATATAATAAAATATATATATGAATTACTGGACTGTTAACTGTGGACTATCGACTGTGGACTAATAATATTGGACAATTAAAATGAATTAAAATATTGATTATAACATATGAAACTAAATAATTCTTCAAGTTTGCCACTTGAATTCATCTTAAACCTCATTTGTATCTCGACAATTACAACTTGCGTTCAAACCTTTCATGATTCTTGAAAACATCTCAATCGAGAGGATGAACCAACCGCACCTCATCTACAGAAGGAGAGATTGATGCACAAAGTTATGCACCTGAAAAACTCTCGGACACTGAGTGAACGTTTAAACACGTAGCTTTGTTAATTCCTTTAGTGATATTATTACCCAAAATAACTTGGTAATCCCTTTCAAGGTAGCAAATTTTGTCACAGCTCCATCAAGTAAATTTTGACTTTTCGTTCGAAACAACCTTATTATAACTTGAAATATATGCGTGCGCTTTTATTGATACCAGGGAACCTTTTATATTCCACCATATTACCATTAGCGTTTAACCATCTAAAAACACAATTCTCTTGAACCCACCTCGGATTGATAACCGATGATTCAGATATGGTAGCATTAAATGCTGACGAAGCAGCATATTGTAGATGGTCTAATTGGCGAAAAGTTTGATGATAACGAATAGGGTGTTGGAAACACTCAATGGAAAATTGATACTGAAAAGCGGATTATGCAAAACAATGAAGGAGGCAGAGGACAAATCACAAGGACCAAACCCTGTATTCAAAGAATCCAGGAAATTCTGGATCCGACGAAATCTTTAGAGAATATCCTGCTCCGAAGTCATGTTAAAATCTTGCGGAAAATTTTTCTTCATCAACCTTCGAACTTAGAAATTCCAAAATATCATCATAAATATCTCCGATATTTCTGAAGATATTTTTCTAAATATTCTCGTCTGAAATTATATACCTCTGCGTGCTATCTGTATTCCATTATATTGGAAACTTCTATAAAAATCTAAGTATAAATTATGAATGAATTGTGGAGAAGTGTTGGGAATTGAAGCATGAGTTAGTATAATATAATGACGTCAGGCCAACGTGGTTATATTACAGTAAGTCATGCTAAATTTCTAATGGAATGTGATGATGACTCACAGATCTTACCCTCATCCTGTCCCAGGTTACACAACTCTTTCATTCTATTTAACCTCTAAACATATCCATAAAATATTTCCTTTGATATTCATGCTCTTCCGTAATTCCAATAGTGTGCTAATAAATCGTGCTATTTCATTCTGAATAGAAGATTTCCTTAAATTTCTTAAATTCCAGAAATCCACCATGACTACGTCAAAAGTTAAGACGAAACTTTTCACTCTTTTGTAATAGCTTCACTAGTACGCTTCACATGATCGAATCGTTTTATCTATATTAATCATTAATGATAAAACTCTAACTCATATTCATCATAAAAACGTTCTTATTGTTATCCATGACGACCTCGATCAAATTTCGGGGACGAAATTTCTTTAACGGGTAGGTACTGTCACGACCCGGAAAATTTTGACGAATTTTGAACCAAACTCTCGATACGATTTTATATCTTTAACACGATAAGCAAAGTCTGTGAAATGTCCCGTTCTTATTGATTAAAAATATTCCATATTAATTGATTTCGTTGCGAGGTTTTGACCTCTATATGAGACGTTTTTCAAAGACTGCATGAAATGTCCCGTTCTTATTGATTAAAAACGTTCCATATTAATTGATTTCGTTGCGAGGTTTTGACCTCTATATGAGACGTTTTTCAAAGACTGCATTCATTTTTAAAACAAACCATAACCTTTATTTCATAAATAAAGGTTTAAAAGCTTTACGTAGATTATCAAATAATGATAATCTAAAATATCCTGTTTACACACGACCATTACATAATGGTTTACAATACAAATATGTTACATCGAAATCAGTTTCTGGAATGCAGTTTTTACACAATATCATACAAACATGGACTCCAAATCTTGTCCTTATTTTAGTATGCAACAGCGGAAGCTCTTAATATTCACCTGAGAATAAACACGCTTTAAACGTCAACAAAAATGTTGGTGAGTTATAGGTTTAACCTATATATATCAAATCGTAACAATAGACCACAAGATTTCATATTTCAATACACATCCCATACATAGAGATAAAAATCATTCATATGGTGAACACCTGGTAACCGACATTAACAAGATGCATATATAAGAATATCCTCATCATTCCGGGACACCCTTCGGATATGATATAAATTTCGAAGTACTAAAGCATCCGGTACTTTGGATGGGGTTTGTTAGGCCCAATAGATCTATCTTTAGGATTCGCGTCAATTAGGGTGTCTGTTCCCTAATTCTTAGATTACCAAACTTAATAAAAAGGGGCATATTCGATTTCGATAATTCAACCATAGAATGTAGTTTCACGTACTTGTGTCTATTTTGTAAATCATTTTTAAAACCTGCATGTATTCTCATCCCAAAAATATTAGATTTTAAAAGTGGGACTATAACTCACTTTCACAGATTTTTACTTCGCCGGGAAGTAAGACTTGGCCACTGGTTGATTCACGAACCTATAACAATATATACATATATATCAAAGTATGTTCAAAATATATTTACAACACTTTTAATATATTTTGATGTTTTAAGTTTATTAAGTCAGCTGTCCTCGTTAGATGTACAGAAATAAATCGATAAATATTATCTTGAATCAATCCACGACCCAGTGTATACGTATCTCAGTATTGATCACAACTCAAACTATATATATTTTGGAATCAACCTCAACCCTGTATAGCTAACTCCAACATTCACATATAGAGTGTCTATGGTTGTTCCGAAATATATATAGATGTGTCGACATGATAGGTCGAAACATTGTATACGTGTCTATGGTATCTCAAGATTACATAATATACAATACAAGTTGATTAAGTTATGGTTGGAATAGATTTGTTACCAATTTTCACGTAGCTAAAATGAGAAAAATTATCCAATCTTGTTTTACCCATAACTTCTTCATTTTAAATCCGTTTTGAGTGAATCAAATTGCTATGGTTCCATATTGAACTCTATTTTATGAATCTAAACAGAAAAAGTATAGGTTTATAGTCGGAAAAATAAGTTACAAGTCATTTTTGTAAAGGTAGTCATTTCAGTCGAAAGAACGACGTCTAGATGACCATTTTAGAAAACATACTTCCACTTTGAGTTTAACCATAATTTTTGGATATAGTTTCATGTTCATAATAAAAATCA
The DNA here is from genome assembly GCF_046630445.1 of Rutidosis leptorrhynchoides. Taxonomy (NCBI): domain Eukaryota; kingdom Viridiplantae; phylum Streptophyta; class Magnoliopsida; order Asterales; family Asteraceae; genus Rutidosis; species Rutidosis leptorrhynchoides. Next base: position 210,606,513 of record NC_092339.1, read on the forward strand.
TTTTCTCAGAATAACAACTTTTAAATCAAAGTTTATCATAGTTTTTAATTAACTAACCCAAAACAGCCCGCGGTGTTACTACGACGGCGTAAATCCGGTTTTACGGTGTTTTTCGTGTTTCCAGGTTTTAAATCATTAAGTTAGCATATCATATAGATATAGAACATGTGTTTAGTAGATTTTAAAATTCAAGTTAGAAGGATTAACTTTTGTTTGCGAACAAGTTTAGAATTAACTAAACTATGTTCTAGTAATTACAAGTTTAAACCTTCGAATAAGATAGCTTTATATGTATGAATCGAATGATGTTATGAACATCATTACTACCTTAAGTTCATTGGATAAACCTACTGGAAAATAGAAAAATGGATCTAGCTTCAACGGATCCTTGGATGGCTCGAAGTTCTTGAAGCAGAATCATGACACGAAAACAAGTTCAAGTAAGATCATTACTTGAAATAAGATTGTTATAGTTATAGAAATTGAACCAAAGTTTGAATATGATTATTACCTTGTATTAGAATGATAACCTACTGTAAGAAACAAAGATTTCTTGAGGTTGGATGATCACCTTACAAGATTGGAAGTGAGCTAGCAAACTTGAAAGTATTCTTGATTTTATGTAACTAGAACTTGTAAAATATATGAAGAACACTTAGAACTTGAAGATAGAACTTGAGAGAGATCAATTAGATGAAGAAAATTGAAGAATGAAAGTGTTTGTAGGTGTTTTTGGTCGTTGGTGTATGGATTAGATATAAAGGATATGTAATTTTGTTTTCATGTAAATAAGTCATGAATGATTACTCATATTTTTGTAATTTTATGAGATATTTCATGCTAGTTGCCAAATGATGGTTCCCACATGTGTTAGGTGACTCACATGGGCTGCTAAGAGCTGATCATTGGAGTGTATATACCAATAGTACATATATCTAAAAGCTGTGTATTGTACGAGTACGAATACGGGTGCATACTAGTAGAATTGTTGATGAAACTGAACGAGGATGTAATTGTAAGCATTTTTGTTAAGTAGAAGTATTTTGATAAGTGTCTTGAAGTCTTTCAAAAGTGTATCAATACATATTAAAACACTACATGTATATACATTTTAACTGAGTCGTTAAGTCATCGTTAGTCGTTACATGTAAATGTTGTTTTGAAACCTTTAGGTTAACGATTTTGTTGAATGTTGTTAACCCATTGTTTATTATAACAAATGAGATGTTAAATTGTTATATTATCATGATATTATGATATATAATATATCTCAGTATGATGTATATACAGTTAAATGTCGTTACAACGATAATCGTTACATATATGTCTCGTTTCGAAATCATTAAGTTAGTAGTCTTATTTTTACATATGTATTTCATTGTTAATACACTTAATAATATATTTACTTATCATTTAACATAATTAACCAAGTGTATCAATATCTTAATATGATTCATATGTACCTAGAAAGACGTTGTTATAACGATAATCGTTATATTTATCGTTTTCGAGTTTCTTAAATTAATAGTCTCATTTTTATGTATATAACTCATTGTTAAAATACCTAATGAGATACATACTTATAATAAAAACATGTTAACTATATATATAACCATATATATGTCATCGTATAGTTTTTACAAGTTTTAACGTTCGTGAATCACCGGTCAACTTGGGTGGTCAATTGTCTATATGAAACATATTTCAATTAATCAAGTCTTAACAAGTTTGATTACTTAACATGTTGGAAACATTTAATCATGTAAATATCAATCTCAATTAATATATATAAACATGGAAAAGTTCGGGTCACTACAGTACCTACCCGTTAAATAAATTTCGTCCCGAAATTTTAAGCTGTTGAAGGTGTTGACGAATCTTCTGAAAATAGATGCGGGTATTTCTTCTTCATCTGATCTTCACGCTCCCAGGTGAACTCGGGTCCTCTACGAGCATTCCATCGAACCTTAACAATTGGTATCTTGTTTTGCTTAAGTCTTTTAACCTCACGATCCATTATTTCGACGGGTTCTTCGATGAATTGAAGTTTTTCGTTGATTTGGATTTCATCTAACAGAATAGTGAGATCTTCTTTAGCAAAACATTTCTTCAAATTTGAGACGTGGAAAGTGTTATGTACAGCTGCGAGTTGTTGAGGTAACTCAAGTCGGTAAGCTACTGGTCCGACACGATCAATAATCTTGAATGGTCCAATATACCTTGGATTTAATTTCCCTCGTTTACCAAATCGAACAACGCCTTTCCAAGGTGCAACTTTAAGCATGACCATCTCTCCAATTTCAAATTCTATATCTTTTCTTTTAATGTCAGCGTAGCTCTTTTGTCGACTTTGGGCGGTTTTCAACCGTTGTTGAATTTGGATGATCTTCTCGGTAGTTTCTTGTATAATCTCCGGACCCGTAATCTGTCTATCCCCCACTTCTTTAACAACCCGTCCTAATCCTCCTGGACGAAGTCATCAACATTTGGTCCCATTGCGATGATCGACTCCAAGTAATGTCCTTAACACGAGCTAATGCACAGCGGAAGACTTAATTCGTACCTGAGAATAACATGCTTTAAAATGTCAACATAAAGTTGGTGAGATATATAGGTTTGATGCTAGCAGCATTATAACAATGGACCACAAGATTTCATATTTATACGTAATACACTCCTCGTGTATAGAAAAGCAGTTGAGCACTTGGTAACCATACTTAACTAAAAGTCATCGCAGCATATTCTTAAATAAACCCTACACCGTACCAAGTGTAGTAATGAAACGAAGTACTGTGCAACCGTTTAAAACTGGTCGTCCAGCCCGGTTGGGGTTGTCAGGCCCGATAGATCTATCAACAGGATTCGCGTTTACGCTCCTCACGTAAATATTAGCTACCAAGTATAAAGAAATATGCCATGGTACAACTCAACGTAGATTTTATTTTTGATCACTTGTGTCCATAATGTAAATCATTTATAAAAACAGCGCATGTATTCTCAGCCCAAAATATTTAGAGTTTAAAAGGGACTATATACTCACCATACTGTATTTTGTAGTAAAAATACATATAACATCATTGAATAATTGTAAGGTTGGCCTTGAATTCTCGAACCTATATCATTTATATATATATATATATATTAACACACATAATTGTGATCGAACAATTTATATATTATATTTTAAATTATATATCTTATATATATATATATATATATATATATATATATATATATATATATATATATATATATATATATATATATATTTATAACATTGTTAATATATATAATAATAATAATGATAATAATATTACTAATATTGTTAATAATAATAAAAATAATCTTAAATGATAATTTTAGTAATATTGATAACTTTAATAAAATGTTAAACCTTAGTAGTAATGATATTTTAATTAAAAAAAATGATAATGATAATATAATTAAAATGATACTTTTAATTTTGATAATAAAATGTTAATTTTAATAATCATGTATAAAAATAATAATTTTTAAAAATAATGATTTTACTAACAATAATAAAAATGATACATTTGATAATTTTTCTACTAATAATAATTCTACTAATATTTCTAATAATTCTTTTAATAATAATAACAATAATAATAATTATAATAATAATAATACCTTCCAATAAATCTTGTGTAAAAAGAATACCCAAAGTCGGGCTCGAACCCGTGACCCCTCGCTCACAAACCAACACCCTTACCACTCTTCTGTTGCTACTTATCTGATATATTATTGAACTTAGTATCTTTTAAACCTTATTCAAATGTCATCATCTTCCTCAAAACTAATCGATCCTAAAACCCTCAGTTTTAAACAGCGAGAACAACACAATTGGATTTAGAATCTGACTTCAAATAAGATTTATAAATGTAACTAAATTAATCTTTGTTCAAAAGTCGATTTAACCGAACATAATTAAAATAAAAACAGAAACTCTCTTCACGCCATGAACACAAAGAACTCCAAACCCGATTCAGCAATCTAGACCTTTTCAGCTTTTGATTTCAACATGAATTATATTTTAAATAGTTCCTAGAAACTACCCAAGTCATTAATTATTTCATAAACATCAAAGAAATCACGAATTTCCCTGAAAACGAAACCGCTGACTTTTGAAACTTTAATTTTAAAAAAATTCATACTCGATATCTAAAATTGAGACTTATATCTCTGCAGATTGATTAAACTAAATATTTCTAACACTTCCACATCTTTAGATTGTTAAAACTGATTCAAAATTGATTTATGATAAATTATGTTGAAAACAGAGGGACGGTTTTAGTTATTTGTGGGTTCTGGATTAGTTCTTAATGTGTAATGATAGATATCTTTGCAGATATATAATACTTCGATTTTTTTTTGAAGATATGAGGGATGACTTGACAACATACTTCACGGGTTTACAGTTAAAAACGATTAAAGAAGAAGAAAACAAAACAGATATAATATATAAAACAGATAAATATCCGTATATCATTCTCAGATATGTTTTTAACTACTATATTTAATTTAATTAATATATATCTTAAATATAGAATTAATAATAATATAAAATCTTAATATTATCAATTAATACTAAAAATGATATTAATAATATTATTAATGATATACTAATTTTGTATTATGTTCTATAAATAATAATACTGAGAATAATAATTTATTAATAATAATTCTTAATAATAATGATAAAAATAATAATACTACAGTGATTATAATAACAAATATTTTAATTTTACTACTAGTTATTAATAGCAATAATTATTATCAGTTATTCTAATAATAATGATATTACTAATTATAATATCATTGATTATACAAATTTTAATATCGAATGTTAATAAGACAGATAATAATAATAATATTATTATTAGAAATAACGATAATAATACTTGTACCTTTCAAATTTTATATATATACATCATATAGTAATCTTAGTGATACAATTGTTGATAATGATAGTGAAATTAATAGTAATAATATTAATATTACAAATGTATAACTATCAATTATATATCTTATAGAATCTTTAATATTTATAATTTACAATATATATATATATATATATATATATATATATATATATATATATATATATATATATATATATATATATATATATATATAAATTTTTACTTATGTATAGAGTTTGTTTATTCATATATATATTTTCATATTAATTTACACACCCTTGTTCGTGAATCGTCAGGCATGGTCAAAGGTAACTAATCATCCGAATATAAATTTCAAACTTTCTAGACTCAACTTTAAGGTTTTTGCTTATCGTGTCAGAAACATATAGAGTTTAAGGTTTAAATTTGGTCGGAAATTTCCGGGTCGTTACAGTACCCACCCGTTAAAGAAATTTCGTCCCCGAAATTTGGTAGAGGTTGTCATAAATAACAACAGGAATGTTTTCATGACGAATATGAGATAATAACGGAGTTTTATCATTATTGATAGATATAGATAAAACATTTCGATCATGTGAAGCGTACAAGTGAAGCTATCACAAAAGAGTGAAATGAGTATTATGATATCGTTTTAACTGATGACGTGGTTATGATTGATTTCCGGAATTCACGAGATTTAAAGAAATCTTTCGTAATAAGGTTTGGTTCTTCGGCGATTTAGGAAACAGGATCTCCTTTGATTTAATGCAGCAAATCTATTGTGATTTCTTTGTCGAATACTTATAAAACTACCCCCTTCGTTCCCTTATTTCCATATCCCACATCTTCTACTCTTTCTCCTTAATTCTTACTTTAAGATATTTGCCAATATGCTCCATCCTATTCTAATCCTTGATATATTCTTAATTTTCACATCTGTCATCCTTCTCTTTCATCTACCACCAGAAGAATCTATTTACTTCTACTACACTCTTGTGTTTATAGTGTTTTTAATTCTCCCGTGTCTCTATATTGCTATTTGTATTGATATACATGGTTTGAAATTTCTGGGTGGTTATTGAGTTTTATATCTTCCCTTATACTTCGATGTTAATACTCCTTTCTTCTATAATCATTGTCATCCGCAGTTAATGCCTTCTTCTATTTGCTTCGATTTATACTCTAATTTCTATTTTGGAGCTTCATTCTTTCATTTCCTCTTCCCGTCCTCAAGCCAAGCGAGTAATGATCCAAAATTCGTAGGTATGAAATTTAGAATGAACATAGCTAATGTTCTCAGAAATAGATGGTAATGGCACGATTTTAATTTATCAAATTACCAGAATTCAGAAGTGAAAATAGAACTATCAGGAAGATATGTTCTCGAAATGTTTGAAAATTGAGTAAAATGTAAGAGTCGTGTAACATGGCACATGATGACGGTACTGTGAATCATCACATTCCATTAGGAACTTAACATGGCTTACTATAATATAATGAAGTTGATCAAGTTTCATTATGTTATACTAATTCATGTATCAGTTCCCATCACTACTTCAAAACATTCATATTTTGAACTCAGAGATTTCAGAATTTAGAAACTAACACAGTTTCTTTTATGTTGTAACGTAGATATTACAGAGTGATAAATGATTTCAGATAGGGATAGTTATGAAAATATCTTCAGAAATATTGAGGATATTTATAATGAAAGTACGATGATATCTTAGGTTTTCTACCATCGACGAATAACGAGGAAGATTTGTTTGTGAAGGTTTAGAATAAAAAGTAAGGTGTGTATTGACGATCTCGGTAGACACTGAATCATTTGGATCCTTTGAAGGCAGATTCCATTCTTTGTGATTTATTCACAATCTCTTTCATACTTTGCTCCGTCCATTTTTCAATTCCAACCCTTTCTATTTTTCTGAGTTTTTCCAATATACTGTACTTTATCGTCAAGCTTTTGACTGTTAAAGTCGTTTACAGTTTTTGCTGCTTCATTAGCATTTCAAGAACTACTTCACAGTTCAGGGTGTTTTTCAGAAACTTCACATTCGAAGTTTGAAATTCTTAGAGATAAACGTTTTAGATATAACTGAAGAAGTTTTGCGAGATTTTCAAAATACTGATTGCGGATTTCGCCAAAGAGATAACGAGCTGCTGGTACATCTGCTGATGATGTTGTGGAATATAAAAGGTTCTCCGGTAATAACGGCGAAGGGACAAGGTATAAATATTGAGGTTATAATAAGAGTAGTCTTTCTGGGGAGTCGAAGTGGAGCTATGACAAAATTGACTACTTTGAAAAGGAATCGTATGGTTGTTTTTGCTAATGAATGATAAGGAATTCGACGCGGATACGATTTAACTATAACTTCGGTTTCGAAAGTTTTTCAGGTGCATAACTGTATGCATAATCTTTTCTTCCGTGACGAGGTGCGACGAGTTCAACTTCTTGATCAAGGTGTTTTCAAGAATCATGATAAGATTTGAATGCGAATTGTAATCGTCAAGATACGAATATGGTTTAGGATGAAATCAAGTGGCAAACTTGAAGAATTATTTAGTTTCATATGTTATAGTCAACATTTTAATTCATTTTAATTGTCCAAAGTTAGCAGTCCAATAGTCCGATTGTCCAATGGTCCAACATATTCATATATAAATTAAATATACCTAATATTTGATTTAATTAATACGTATCGTTACCCGTGTACCGGTCTCGGTGTCGATCACAACTCAAAGTATATATATATTTTGGAATCAACTCCGACCCTGTATAGCCAATTCCCACCTTCACATACAGAGTGTCTACGGTTGTTCCAAAATATATATATAGATGGGTCAATATGATAAGTCGAAGCCTTGTATACGTGTCCCGTTATTTAAAATGCGTAAAATAAATAAATATATATCATGACCCATTATACAACGTGTTGTCTCAGAATTAATCCGACGTATTGTTGTACATGTGTCCCGACAGTATGTACAGTGCAGAAATTAAAATTGCGAGAAAGTAAATTGCGATAAATTAAATGTTAATCAGTTAGCTGGGAACAGTTAGCCGGAACAGTTAGCGTGAAATCCTATCACAATTTCAGTTAATTAATTCATCTGTTTCTATCAAATTTTTATTTTGTCCAATATTTTCTTCTTTATGCCACTTGTTGGATTCGGATAGGTAAAAATTCTAATATGAAATTTGAATAGAAATGATTGTTCTGTGGTGAACGGATACGTATATCGGTGGTTGTAAGTAGGATAGCAATTGACCGTGGAATCAGATTCGGAGAATGTACAGTGTAACTTATTAATGTGAAATCTAAATATTCCTCGGGTACTACCCACCCGTTAAAATATTTTCATCATTAACAGTTTGTACGTAAGATTTTTTTTTAATTACAATCTTTATGAAAATATACTTGCATATATATTTTCTTCAGATGCAATTATGGATTTAATGAGTCAATAAGATTTTATACTCATTTGATTTATTGTTAGCACTTGATTACATGATCTCTAAAACTTTAGAGATTACATAATTGTCATGTCGGACGAAGGTAAAATGAGGTGGAATAATACGTAAAGCGAAGATAATCGATGTAGATCGATGTGTAGAACGAAGTTCATACTTGAAGTACAGATGGTGATATTGCGGCGTGTAATATTGATATTCGAGGTACAGGTTGTGATGTTAAGAGTTACGGCGCGGTTATGGTTTAGGGATAATAAGGGTACTGTCGACGTCGATAATGGTGGCACTGATTATGCTGCTGGTGCTGCTGCTGGTATTTGTAACCTTCGTACCAGGTTCTCCAAAGTCGTCACACGAGCGCGTAGTTCGTTAATTTCTTCTAGTACTACGGAATGATTGACGGTTGCGACGAGCGGTTGAGTAAGATTCGAAATATAGGATAATATATAATCGTAACGGGATACTCTAGAAATGAGAGAGTAGATGGTTTCTCGAACAGGTTCACCGGTAAGCGTTTCAGGTTCATCGCCAAAAGGACAATTTGGTGGATGGAAAGGATTCTTGCTGTGGAATGATTTTCAGATATCGGATGATACTTTAACTATATAGAATATATATATATATGATCCTAAAGATTTCGTAGACTACGGAGGAATTTGCGGCATATATCAGGCAAATCTACAGATACGCAAAGATAAGGATTATCAGATACGTTAAGATATGAATTTCGTCTATACACTATCGATGCACTAAATTCAGTAGAACGTGTCTAGACTTGAGAATGATAGGCAGCCAATTTCCTAAGGATGATAAGCAGATGATTTCCGACTAGAAATGATAAGCAATACTTTTGACATGCAGACACGGTCAAAGTCCAGACTCACTAATGTATCCTAACAACTTACTAGTTAGACACACTAATGCAGACCTGGTTCGCTAAGACCAACGCTCTGATACCAACTTTAACAACCCGTCCTAATCCTCCTGGACGAAGTCATCAACATTTGGTCCCATTGCGATGATCGACTCCAAGTAATGTCCTTAACACGAGCTAATGCACAGCGGAAGACTTAATTCGTACCTGAGAATAACATGCTTTAAAATGTCAACATAAAGTTGGTGAGATATATAGGTTTGATGCTAGCAGCATTATAACAATGGACCACAAGATTTCATATTTATACGTAATACACTCCTCGTGTATAGAAAAGCAGTTGAGCACTTGGTAACCATACTTAACTAAAAGTCATCGCAGCATATTCTTAAATAAACCCTACACCGTACCAAGTGTAGTAATGAAACGAAGTACTGTGCAACCGTTTAAAACTGGTCGTCCAGCCCGGTTGGGGTTGTCAGGCCTGATAGATCTATCAACAGGATTCGCGTTTACGCTCCTCACGTAAATATTAGCTACCAAGTATAAAGAAATATGCCATGGTACAACTCAACGTAGATTTTATTTTTGATCACTTGTGTCCATAACGTAAATCATTTATAAAAACAGCGCATGTATTCTCAGCCCAAAATATTTAGAGTTTAAAAGGGACTATATACTCACCATACTGTATTTTGTAGTAAAAATACATATAACATCATTGAACAATTGTAAGGTTGGCCTCGAATTCTCGAACCTATATCATTTATATATATATATATATATATATATATATATATATATATATATATATATATATATATATATATATATATATATATATATATATATATATTAACACACATAATTGTGATCGAACAATTTATATATTATATTTTAAATTATATATCTTATATATATATATATATATATATATATATATATATATATATATATATATATATATATATATATATTTATAACATTGTTAATATATATAATAATAATAATAATGATAATAATATTACTAATATTGTTAATAATAATAAAAATAATCTTAAATGATAATTTTAGTAATATTGATAACTTTAATAAAATGTTAAACCTTAGTAGTAATAATATTTTAATAAAAAAATGATAATGATAATATAATTAAAATGATACTTTTAATTTTGATAATAAAATGTTAATTTTAATAATCATGTATAAATATAATAATTTTTAAAAATAATTATTTTACTAACAATAATAAAAATGATACATTTGATAATTTTTCTATTAATAATAATTCTACTAATATTTCTAATAATTCTTTTAATAATAATAACAATAATAATAATTATAATAATAATAATACCTTCCAATAAATCTTGTGTAAAAAGAATACCCAAAGTCGGGCTCGAACCCGTGACCCCTCGCTCACAAACCAACACCCTTACCACTCTTCTGTTGCTACTTATCTGATATATTATTGAACTTAGTATCTTTTAAACCTTATTCAAATGTCATCATCTTCCTCAAAACTAATCGATCCTAAAACCCTCAGTTTTAAGCAGCGAGAACAACATAATTGGATTTAGAATCTGACTTCAAATAAGATTTATAAATGCAACTGAATTAATCTTTGTTCAAAAGTCGATTTAACCGAACATAATTAAAATAAAACAGAAACTTTCTTCACGCCATGAACACAAAGAACTCCAAACCCGATTCAGCAATCTAGACCTTTTCAGCTTTTGATTTCAACATGAATTATATTTTAAATAGTTCCTAGAAACTACCCAAGTCATTAATTGTTTCATAAACATCAAAGAAATCACGAATTTCCCTGAAAACGAAACCGCTGACTTTTGAAACTTTAATTTTAAAAAAAATTCATACTCGATATCTAAAATTGAGACTTATATCTCTGCAGATTGATTAAACTAAATATTTCTAACACTTCCACATCTTTAGATTGTTAAAACTGATTCGAAATTGATTTATGATAAATTATGTTGAAAACAGAGGGACGGTTTTAGTTATTTGTGGGTTCTGGATTAGTTCTTAATGTGTAATGATAGATATCTTTGCAGATATATAATACTTCGATTTTTTTTGAAGATATGAGGGATGACTTGACAACATACTTCACGGGTTTACAGTTAAAAACGATTAAAGAAGAAGAAAACAAAACAGATATAATATATAAAACAGATAAATATCCGTATATCATTCTCAGATCTGTTTTTAACTACTATATTTAATTTAATTAATATATATCTTAAATATAGAATTAATAATAATATAAAATCTTAATATTATGAATTAATACTAAAAATGATATTAATAATATTATTAATGATATAATAATTTTGTATTATGTTCTATAAATAATAATACTGAGAATAATAATTTATTAATAATAATTCTTAATAATAATGATAAAAATAATAATACTACAGTGATTATAATAACAAATATTTTAATTTTACTACTAGTTATTAATAGCAATAATTATTATCAGTTATTCTAATAATAATGATATTACTAATTATAATATCATTGATTATACAAATTTTAATATCGAATGTTAATAAGACAGATAATAATAATAATAATATTATTAGAAATAACGATAATAATACTTGTACCTTTCAAATTTTATATATATACATCATATAGTAATCTTAGTAATACAATTGTTGATAATGACAGTGAAATTAATAGTAATAATATTAATATTACAAATGTATAACTATCAATTATATATCTTATAGAATCTTTAATATTTATAATTTACAATATATATATATATATATATAAAAAATTTTACTTATGTATAGAGTTTGTTTATTCATATATATATTTTCATATTAATTTACACACCCTTGTTCGTGAATCGTCAGGCATGGTCAAAGGTAACTAATCATCCGAATATAAATTTCAAACTTTCTAGACTCAACTTTAAGGTTTTTGCTTATCGTGTCGGAAACATATAGAGTTTAAGGTTTAAATTTGGTCAGAAATTTCCGGGTCGTTACAACTTCACTCCAACAAATCGGAGACCTGCACTTTCTACCATAAAGTGCTTCAAACGGCGCCATCTCAATGCTTGAATGGTAGCTGTTGTTGTAGGAAAATTCTGCTAACGGTAGATGTCGATCCCAACTGTTTCCGAAATCAATAACACATGCTCGCAGCATGTCTTCAAGCGTTTGTATCGTCCTTTCGCTCTGCCCATCAGTTTGTGGATGATAGGCAGTACTCATGTCTAGACGAGTTCCTAATGCTTGCTGTAATGTCTGCCAGAATCTTGAAATAAATCTGCCATCCCTATCAGAGATAATAGAGATTGGTATTCCATGTCTGGAGACGACTTCCTTCAAATACAGTCGTGCTAACTTCTCCATCTTGTCATCTTCTCTTATTGGCAGGAAGTGTGCTGATTTGGTGAGACGATCAACTATTACCCAAATAGTATCAAAACCACTTGCAGTCCTTGGCAATTTAGTGATGAAATCCATGGTAATTGAAATGTCCCGTTCTTATTGATTAAAAACATTCCATATTAATTGATTTCGTTGCGAGGTTTTGACCTCTATATGAGACGTTTTTCAAAGACTGCATTCATTTTTAAAACAAACCATAACCTTTATTTCATAAATAAAGGTTTAAAAAGCTTTATGTAGATTATCAAATAATGATAATCTAAAATATCCTGTTTACACACGACCATTACATAATGGTTTACAATACAAATATGTTACAACAAAATAAGTTTCTTGAATGCAGTTTTTACATAATATCATACAAACATGGACTCCAAATCTCGTCCTTATTTTAGTATGCAACAGCGAAAGCTCTTAATATTCACCTGAGAATAAACATGCTTTAAACGTCAACAAAAATGTTGGTGAGTTATAGGTTTAACCTATATATATCAAATCGTAACAATAGACCACAAGATTTCATATTTCAATACACATCCCATACATAGAGATAAAAATCATTCATATGGTGAACACCTGGTAACCGACAATAACAAGATGCATATATAAGAATATCCCCATCATTCCGGGACACCCTTCGGATATGATATATATTTCGAAGTACTAAAGCATCCGGTACTTTGGATGGGGCTTGTTGGGCCCGATAGATCTATCTTTAGGATTCGCGTCAATTAGGGTGTCTGTTCCCTAATTCTTAGATTACCAGACTTAATAAAAAGGGGCATATTCGATTTCGATAATTCAACCATAGAATGTAGTTTCACGTACTTGTGTCTATTTTGTAAATCATTTATAAAACCTGCATGTATTCTCATCCCAAAAATATTAGATTTTAAAAGTGGGACTATAACTCACTTTCACAGATTTTTACTTCGTCGGGAAGTAAGACTTGGCCACTGTTGATTCACGAACCTATAACAATATATACATATATATTAAAGTATGTTCAAAATATATTTACAACACTTTTAATATATTTTGATGTTTTAAGTTTATTAAGTCAGCTGTCCTCGTTAGTAACCTACAACTAGTTGTCCACAGTTAGATGTACAGAAATAAATCGAAAAATATTATCTTGAATCAATCCACGACCCAGTGTATACGTATCTCAGTATTGATCACAACTCAAACTATATATATTTTGGAATCAACCTCAACCCTGTATAGCTAACTCCAACATTCACATATAGAGTGTCTATGGTTGTTCCGAAATATATATAGATGTGTCGACATGATAGGTCGAAACATTGTATACGTGTCTATGGTATCTCAAGATTACATAATATACAATACGAGTTGATTAAGTTATGGTTGGAATAGATTTGTTACCAATTTTCACGTAGCTAAAATGAGAAAAATTATCCAATCTTGTTTTACCCATAACTTCTTCATTTTAAATCCGTTTTGAGTGAATCAAATTGCTATGGTTTCATATTGAACTCTATTTTATGAATCTAAACAGAAAAAGTATGGGTTTATAGTCGGAAAAATAAGTTACAAGTCATTTTTGTAAAGGTAGTCATTTCAGTCGAAAGAACGACGTCTAGATGACCATTTTAGAAAACATACTTCCACTTTGAGTTTAACCATAATTTTTGGATATAGTTTCATGTTCATAATAAAAATCATTTTCTCAGAATAACAACTTTTAAATCAAAGTTTATCATAGTTTTTAATTAACTAACCCAAAACAGCCCGCGGTGTTACTACGACGGCGTAAATCCAGTTTTACGGTGTTTTTCGTGTTTCCAGGTTTTAAATCATTAAGTTAGCATATCATATAGATATAGAACATGTGTGTAGTTGATTTTAAAAGTCAAGTTAGAAGGATTAACTTTTGTTTGCGAACAAGTTTAGAATTAACTAAACTATGTTCTAGTTATTACAAGTTTAAACCTTCGAATAAGATAGCTTTATATGTATGAATCGAATGATATTATGAACATCATTACTACCTTAATTTCCTTGGATAAACCTACTGGAAAAGAGAAAAATGGATCTAGCTTCAATGGATCCTTGGATGGCTCGAAGTTCTTGAAGCAGAATCATGACACGAAAACAAGTTCAAGTAAGATCATCACTTGAAATAAGATTGTTATAGTTATAGAAATTGAACCAAAGTTTGAATATGATTATTACCTTGTATTAGAATGATAACCTACTGTAAGAAACAAAGATTTCTTGAGGTTGGATGATCACCTTACAAGATTGGAAGTGAGCTAGCAAACTTGAAAGTATTCTTGATTTTATGAAACTAGAACTTGTAGAATATATGAAGAACACTTAGAACTTGAAGATAGAACTTGAGAGAGATTAATTAGATGAATAAAATTGAAGAATGAAAGTGTTTGTAGGTGTTTTTGGTCGTTGGTGTATGGATTAGATATAAAGGATATGTAATTTTGTTTTCATGTAAATAAGTCATGAATGATTACTCATATTTTTGTAATTTTATGAGATATTTCATGCTAGTTGCCAAATGATGGTTCCCACATGTGTTAGGTGACTCACATGGGCTGCTAAGAGCTGATCATTGGAGTGTATATACCAATAGTACATACATCTAAAAGCTGTGTATTGTACGAGTACGAATACGGGTGCATACGAGTAGAATTGTTGATGAAACTGAACGAGGATGTAATTGTAAGCATTTTTGTTAAGTAGAAGTATTTTGATAAGTGTCTTGAAGTCTTTAAAAAGTGTATGAATACATATTAAAACACTACAAGTATATACATTTTAACTGAGTCGTTAAGTCATCGTTAGTCGTTACATGTAAATGTTGTTTTGAAACCTTTAGGTTAACGATCTTGTTGAATGTTGTTAACCCATTATTTATTATAACAAATGAGATGTTAAATTGTTATATTATCATGATATTATGATATATAATATATCTCAGTATGATGTATATACAGTTAAATATCGTTACAACGATAATCGTTACATATATGTCTCGTTTCGAAATCATTAAGTTAGTAGTCTTATTTTTACATATGTATTTCATTGTTAATACACTTAATAATATATTTACTTATCATTTAACATAATTAACCAAGTGTATCAATATCTTAATATGATTCATATGTACCTAGTAAGACGTTGTTATAACGATAATCGTTATATATATCGTTTTCGAGTTTCTTAAATTAATAGTCTCATTTTTATGTATATAACTCATTGTTAAAATACCTAATGAGATACATACTTATAATAAAAACATGTTAACTATATATATAACCATCTATATGTCATCGCATAGTTTTTACAAGTTTTAACGTTCGTGAATCACCGGTCAACTTGGGTGGTCAATTGTCTATATGAAACATATTTCAATTAATCAAGTCTTAACAAGTTTGATTGCTTAACATGTTGGAAACGTTTAATCATGTAAATATCAATCTCAATTAATATATATAAACATGGAAAAGTTCGGGTCACTACAGTACCTACCCGTTAAATAAATTTCGTCCCGAAATTTTAAGCTGTTGAAGGTGTTGACGAATCTTCTGGAAATAGATGCGGGTATTCCTTCTTCATCTGATCTTCACGCTCCCAGGTGAACTCGGGTCCTCTACGAGCATTCCATCGAACCTTAACAATTGGTATCTTGTTTTGCTTAAGTCTTTTAACCTCACGATCCATTATTTCGACGGGTTCTTCGATGAATTGAAGTTTTTCGTTGATTTGGATTTCATCTAACGGAATAGTGAGATCTTCTTTAGCAAAACATTTCTTCAAATTCGAGACGTGGAAAGTGTTATGTACAGCCACGAGTTGTTGAGGTAACTCAAGTCGGTAAGCTACTGGTCCGACACGATCAATAATCTTGAATGGTCCAATATACCTTGGATTTAATTTCCCTCGTTTACCAAATCGAACAACGCCTTTCCAAGGTGCAACTTTAAGCATGACCATCTCTCCAATTTCAAATTCTATATCTTTTCTTTTAATGTCAGCGTAGCTCTTTTGTCGACTTTGGGCGGTTTTCAACCGTTGTTGAATTTGGATGATCTTCTCGGTAGTTTCTTGTATAATCTCTGGACCCGTAATCTATCTATCCCCCACTTCACTCCAACAAATCGGAGACCTGCACTTTCTACCATAAAGTGCTTCAAACGGCGCCATCTCAATGCTTAAATGGTAGCTGTTGTTGTAGGAAAATTCTGCTAACGGTAGATGTCGATCCCAACTGTTTCCGAAATCAATAACACATGCTCGTAGCATGTCTTCAAGCGTTTGTATCGTCTTTCGCTCTGCCCATCAGTTTGTGGATGATAGGCAGTACTCATGTCTAGACGAGTTCCTAATGCTTGATGTAATGTCTGCCAGAATCTTGAAATAAATCTGCCATCCCTATCAGAGATAATAGAGATTGGTATTCCATGTCTGGATACGACTTCCTTCAAATACAGTCGTGCTAACTTCTCCATCTTGTCATCTTCTCTTATTGGCAGGAAGTGTGCTGATTTGGTGAGACGATCAACTATTACCCAAATAGTATCAAAACCACTTGCAGTCCTTGGCAATTTAGTGATGAAATCCATGGTAATGTTTTCCCATTTCCATTCTGGGATTTTGGGTTGTTGAAGTAGACCTGATGGTTTCTGATGCTCAGCTTTGACCTTAGAACACGTCAAACAATCTCCTACGTATTTAGCAACATCGGCTTTCATACCCGGCCACCAAAAATATTTCCTGAGATCCTTGTACATCTTCTCCGTTCCAGGATGTATTGAGTATCTGGTTTTATGAGCTTCTCTAAGTACCATTTCTCTCATATCTCCAAATTTTGGTACCTAAATCCTTTCAGCCCTATACCGGGTTCCGTCTTCCCGAATATTAAGATGCTTCTCCGATCCTTTGGGTATTTCATCCTTTAAATTTCCCTCTTTTAAAACTCCTTGTTGCGCCTCCTTTATTTGAGTAGTAAGGTTATTATGAATCATTATATTCATAGATTTTACTCGAATGGGTTCTCTGTCCTTCCTGCTCAAGGCATCGGCTACCACATTTGCCTTCCCCGGGTGATAACGAATCTCAAAGTCGTAATCATTCAACAATTCAATCCACCTACGTTGCCTCATATTCAGTTGTTTCTGATTAAATATGTGTTGAAGACTTTTGTGGTCGGTATATATAATACTTTTGACCCCATATAAGTAGTGCCTCCAAGTCTTTAATGCAAAAACAACCGCGCCTAATTCCAAATCATGCGTCGTATAATTTTGTTCGTGAATCTTCAATTGTCTAGACGCATAAGCAATCACCTTCGTTCGTTGCATTAATACACAACCGAGACCTTGCTTTGATGCGTCACAATAAATCACAAAATCATCATTCCCTTCAGGCAATGACAATATAGGTGCCGTAGTTAGCTTTTTCTTCAATAATTGAAACGCTTTCTCTTGTTCATCATTCCATTCAAATTTCTTCCCTTTATGCGTTAATGCAGTCAAGGGTTTTGCTATTCTGGAAAAGTCTTGGATGAACCTTCTGTAGTAACCAGCTAGTCCTAAAAACTGGCGTATGTGTTTCGGAGTTTTCGGGGTTTCCCACTTTTCAACAGTTTCTATCTTTCCCGGATCCACCTTAATACCTTCTTTGTTCACTATGTAACCGAGGAATTGAACTTCTTCCAACCAAAATGCACACTTTGAAAACTTAGCGTACAATTCTTCTTTCCTCAATACTTCTAACACCTTTCTCAAATGTTCACCGTGTTCTTGGTCATTCTTTGAGTAAATAAGTATGTCATCAATGAAAACAATGACAAACTTGTCAAGGTATGGTCCACACACTCGGTTCATAAGGTCCATGAACACAGCTGGTGCATTAGTTAAACCAAACGGCATGACCATAAACTCGTAATGACCGTAACGTGTTCTGAAAGCAGTCTTTGGAATATCATCTTTTTTCACCCGCATTTAATGGTACCCGGAACGTAAGTCAATCTTTGAATAAACAGACGAGCCTTGTAGTTGATCAAATAAGTCGTCGATTCTCGGTAGTAGGTAGCGGTTCTTGATGGTAAGTTTGTTCAACTCTCGGTAGTCGATACACAACCTGAATGTACCATCTTTCTTCTTGACAAACAAAACAGGAGCTCCCCACGGTGATGTGCTTGGTCGAATGAAACCACGCTCTAAAAGTTCTTGTAATTGGCTTTGCAGTTCTTTCATCTCGCTGGGTGCGAGTTTGTAAGGAGCACGAGCTATTGGTGCAGCTCCTGGTACAAGATCTATTTGAAATTCAACGGATCGATGTGGGGGTAATCCCGGTAATTCTTTCGGAAATACATCGGGAAATTCTTTTGCAATGGGAACATCATTGATGCTCTTTTCTTCAGTTTGTACTTTCTCGACGTGTGCTAGAATAGCATAGCAACCTTTTCTTATTAGTTTTTGTGCCTTCAAATTACTAATAAGATGTAGCTTCGTGTTGCCCTTTTCTCCGTACACCATTAAGGGTTTTCCTTTTTCTCGTATAATGCGAATTGCATTTTTGTAACAAACGATCTCCGCTTTCATTTCTTTCAACCAGTCCATACCGATTATCACATCAAAACTCCCTAACTCTACGGGTATCAAATCAATCTTAAATGTTTCGCTAACCAGTTTAATTTCTCGATTCCGACATATATTATCTGCTGAAATTAATTTACCATTTGCTAATTCGAGTAAAAATTTACTATCCAAAGGCGTCAATGGACAACTTAATTTAGCACAAAAATCTCTACTCATATAGCTTCTATCCGCACCCGAATCAAATAAAACGTAAGCAGATTTATTGTCAATAAGAAACGTACCCGTAACAAGATCCGGGTCTTCCTGTGCCTCTACCGCATTAATATTGAAAAATCTTCCACGGCCTTGTCCATTCGTGTTCTCCTGGTTCGGGCAATTTCTAATAATGTGGCCTGGTTTTCCACATTTATAACAAACTACATTGGCATAACTTGCTCCGACACTACTTGCTCCGCCATTACTCGTTCCGACACCATTTGTTCCTTTCGTTCTATTAACCCCTGGTCCGTAGACCTCACACTTCGCCGCGCTATGACCATTTCTTTTACACTTGTTGCAAAATTTGGTGCAGAACCCCGAGTGATTCTTTTCACACCTTTGGCATAGCTGCTTCTGATTGTTGTTGTTGTTGCGGTTATTATTGTTGTTGGGATGATTGTTGTAGTTGCTGTTGTTGTTGTTGTTGTTGTTATTGGGCCGTTTGTTGTAGTTGCGATTGATGTTGCGATTGTTGGGATAATTGTTGCGATTATTGTTGTAATTGCTGTTGTTGTTGTATTGGTGATTCTTATCACCGTTTTCCTCCCACTTTCTTTTGACTTGCTTCACATTGGCCTCTTCAGCAGTCTGTTCTTTAATTCTTTCTTCAATCTGGTTCACTAGTTTGTGAGCCATTCTACATGCCTGTTGTATGGAGGCGGGCTCGTGTGAACTTATATCTTCTTGGATTCTTTCCGGTAATCCTTTCACAAACGCGTCGATCTTCTCTTCCTCATCTTCGAATGCTCCCGGACACAATAGGCACAATTCTGTGAATCGTCTTTCGTACGTGGTAATATCAAATCCTTGGGTTGGTAACCCTCTAAGTTCTATCTTGAGCTTATTGACCTCGGTTCTGGGACGGTACTTCTCGTTCATCAAGTGCTTGAATGCTGACCACGGTAGTGCGTACGCATCATCTTGTCCCACTTGCTCTAGATAGGTATTCCACCATGTTAACGCAGAACCTGTGAAGGTATGCGTAGCGTACTTCACTTTGTCCTCTTCAGTACACTTACTTATGGCAAACACCGATTCAACCTTCTCGGTCCACCGTTTCAATCC
Organism: Rutidosis leptorrhynchoides; assembly: GCF_046630445.1. Classification (NCBI taxonomy): domain Eukaryota; kingdom Viridiplantae; phylum Streptophyta; class Magnoliopsida; order Asterales; family Asteraceae; genus Rutidosis; species Rutidosis leptorrhynchoides. Next base: position 210,627,125 of record NC_092339.1, read on the forward strand.
GATCGGTCCTTCGGTTCCATCAAATTCCAAAGGTTTGCAGGCAGTGAATTCTTTGTAGGTGCATCCTACACGATTTCCTGTACTGCTAGATCCAAGGTTATTGTTGGTATGTAGCGCAGCCTGTACTGCGGCTATGTTTGAAGCTAGAAAAGTACGGAATTCCTCTTCATTCATATTCACGGTGTGTCGAGTAGTCGGTGCCATTTCCTTCAAAATAGTTAAATGGAACAAGTTAATCATACAGAATATTAAGAGTAGTTAATAGTATTTCGTAGCATAATATGAACTCATTTATAAAAGCTTTTTCTTCATATTAGCGTTTTATAAGTTTAAATTCGGGTAGTACCTACCCATTAAGTTCATACTTAGTAGCTAATATACAATTCAACTACTACAATTCTATATGAAAAACTGATTATAATAATATTTCGCGTTCAAACTTTTATACAATATTTTACAAACTTACAATACCGCTTATTTTACATAAAGCATGAAATATAGCACACAATAACTTTGATACAAGATAGTTGTGAAGATAATTCTAGCTAGTACACAAGTCGTTCAGCAAAGGCAATAAAGACACGTAATTTATACGTCCAGAAACAAGTCATGCATTCTGGTTTTACTAGGACTACTTCCCATCCTTGGTCTTGTGCAAAATAACCGTTATGGCCGCTGATAAGACAGCGTGTTGTAACGTCGTAAAAGGGACGAGGGTTACGTAATGTCCAACAGTCCCGTAATAATCTAAAAACCTCATTTCTTACCCCAATTACCGACTCCGTCACTTGTGGAAACGTTTTGTTTAATAGTTGTAGCCCGATGTTCTTGTTCTCACTTTGGTGAGAAGCGAACATTACGAATCCGTAAGCATAACATGCTTCTTTATGGTGCATGTTAGCCGCTTTTTCTAAATCACGAAGTCCAATATTCGGATATATTGAGTCAAAATAATTTCTTAACCCGTTGCGTAAAATAGCATTTGGGTTCCCCGCAATATATGCGTCAAAGTAAACACATCGTAACTTATGGGTTTCCCAATGTGATATCCCCCATCTTTCAAACGAAAGTCTCTTATAAACCAAGACATTCTTGGAACGTTCTTCGAATGTCTTACAAACTGATCTCGCCTTAAATAGTTGTGCCGAAGAATTCTGGCCGACTCTAGACAAGATTTCATCAATCATGTCTCCAGGTAGGTCTCTTAAAATATTGGGTTGTCTATCCATTTTGTGTTTTTAAACTATAAAATAGACAAGAGTTAGATTCATAAAAAAATACTTATTAATACATGCAATTTTTACATATATCATAAAGCATAAGAACACTATATTACATATATTACACCACACGAATACAACTATCTTATTCCGACCCGCTCGTTTCTTCTTCTTCGGTTTTGGTTCGTTTTGCCAAGTTTCTAGGGATATATGATGTTCCCCTAATACGAGCCGTCGTTGTCCACATTGGTTTAGAAAAGCCTGGTGGTTTAGAGGTTCCCGGGTCATTGTTACAACTTAAGGACTTCGGGGGTTGACGATACATATAAAGTTCATCGGGGTTGGAATTAGATTTCTCTATTTTTATGCCCTTTCCCTTATTATTTTCTTTTGCCTTTTTAAATTCAGTTGGGGTAATTTCTATAACATCATCGGAATTCTCGTCGAAATCCGATTCATCGGAGAATTGGTAATCCTCCCAATATTTTGCTTCCTTGGCGGAAACACCATTGACCATAATTAACTTTGGTCGGTTGGTTGAGGATTTTCTTTTACTTAACCGTTTTATTATTTCCCCCACCGGTTCTATTTCTTCATCCGGTTCCGATTCTTCTTCCGGTTCCGATTCTTCTTCCGGTTCCGACTCTTCTTCCGGTTCCTCTTCGGGAACTTGTGAATCAGTCCACAAATCATTCCAATTTACATTTGACTCTTCATTATTATTAGGTGGGTCAATGGGACTTGTTCTAGAGGTAGACATCTATCACATAATATCAAACACGTTAAGAGATTAATATATCACATAATATTCATATGTTAAAAATATATAGTTTCCAACAAAAATGTTAAGCAATCATTTTTAAAGAAAACACGGTCGAAGTCCAGACTCACTAATGCATCCTAACAAACTCGATAAGACACACTAATGCAAATTCTGGTTCTCTAAGACCAACGCTCTGATACCAACTGAAATGTCCCGTTCTTATTGATTAAAAACGTTCCATATTAATTGATTTCGTTGCGAGGTTTTGACCTCTATATGAGACGTTTTTCAAAGACTGCATTCATTTTTAAAACAAACCATAACCTTTATTTCATAAATAAAGGTTTAAAAAGCTTTATGTAGATTATCAAATAATGATAATCTAAAATATCCTGTTTACACACGACCATTACATAATGGTTTACAATACAAATATGTTACAACAAAATAAGTTTCTTGAATGCAGTTTTTACATAATATCATACAAACATGGACTCCAAATCTCGTCCTTATTTTAGTATGCAACAGCGGAAGCTCTTAATATTCACCTGAGAATAAACATGCTTTAAACGTCAACAAAAATGTTGGTGAGTTATAGGTTTAACCTATATATATCAAATCGTAACAATAGACCACAAGATTTCATATTTCAATACACATCCCATACATAGAGATAAAAATCATTCATATGGTGAACACCTGGTAACCGACAATAACAAGATGCATATATAAGAATATCCCCATCATTCCGGGACACCCTTCGGATATGATATAAATTTCGAAGTACTAAAGCATCCGGTACTTTGGATGGGGCTTGTTGGGCCCGATAGATCTATCTTTAGGATTCGCGTCAATTAGGGTGTCTGTTCCCTAATTCTTAGATTACCAGACTTAATAAAAAGGGGCATATTCGATTTCGATAATTCAACCATAGAATGTAGTTTCACGTACTTGTGTCTATTTTGTAAATCATTTATAAAACCTGCATGTATTCTCATCCCAAAAATATTAGATTTTAAAAGTGGGACTATAACTCACTTTCACAGATTTTTACTTCGTCGGGAAGTAAGACTTGGCCACTGTTGATTCACGAACCTATAACAATATATACATATATATTAAAGTATGTTCAAAATATATTTACAACACTTTTAATATATTTTGATGTTTTAAGTTTATTAAGTCAGCTGTCCTCGTTAGTAACCTACAACTAGTTGTCCACAGTTAGATGTACAGAAATAAATCGAAAAATATTATCTTGAATCAATCCACGACCCAGTGTATACGTATCTCAGTATTAATCACAACTCAAACTATATATATTTTGGAATCAACCTCAACCCTGTATAGCTAACTCCAACATTCACATATAGAGTGTCTATGGTTGTTCCGAAATATATATAGATGTGTCGACATGATAGGTCGAAACATTGTATACGTGTCTATGGTATCTCAAGATTACATAATATACAATACGAGTTGATTAAGTTATGGTTGGAATAGATTTGTTACCAATTTTCACGTAGCTAAAATGAGAAAAATTATCCAATCTTGTTTTACCCATAACTTCTTCATTTTAAATCCGTTTTGAGTGAATCAAATTGCTATGGTTTCATATTGAACTCTATTTTATGAATCTAAACAGAAAAAGTATGGGTTTATAGTCAGAAAAATAAGTTACAAGTCATTTTTGTAAAGGTAGTCATTTCAGTCGAAAGAACGACGTCTAGATGACCATTTTAGAAAACATACTTCCACTTTGAGTTTAACCATAATTTTTGGATATAGTTTCATGTTCATAATAAAAATCATTTTCTCAGAATAACAACTTTTAAATCAAAGTTTATCATAGTTTTTAATTAACTAACCCAAAACAGCCCGCGGTGTTACTACGACGGCGTAAATCCGGTTTTACGGTGTTTTTCGTGTTTCCAGGTTTTAAATCATTAAGTTAGCATATCATATAGATATAGAACATGTGTGTAGTTGATTTTAAAAGTCAAGTTAGAAGGATTAACTTTTGTTTGCGAACAAGTTTAGAATTAACTAAACTATGTTCTAGTGATTACAAGTTTAAACCTTCGAATAAGATAGCTTTATATGTATGAATCGAATGATGTTATGAACATCATTACTACCTTAATTTCCTTGGATAAACCTACTGGAAAAGAGAAAAATGGATCTAGCTTCAATGGATCCTTGGATGGCTCGAAGTTCTTGAAGCAGAATCATGACACGAAAACAAGTTCAAGTAAGATCATCACTTGAAATAAGATTGTTATAGTTATAGAAATTGAACCAAAGTTTGAATATGATTATTACCTTGTATTAGAATGATAACCTACTGTAAGAAACAAAGATTTCTTGAGGTTGGATGATCACCTTACAAGATTGGAAGTGAGCTAGCAAACTTGAAAGTATTCTTGATTTTATGAAACTAGAACTTGTAGAATATATGAAGAACACTTAGAACTTGAAGATAGAACTTGAGAGAGATTAATTAGATGAATAAAATTGAAGAATGAAAGTGTTTGTAGGTGTTTTTGGTCGTTGGTGTATGGATTAGATATAAAAGATATGTAATTTTGTTTTCATGTAAATAAGTCATGAATGATTACTCATATTTTTGTAATTTTATGAGATATTTCATGCTAGTTGCCAAATGATGGTTCCCACATGTGTTAGGTGACTCACATGGGCTGCTAAGAGCTGATCATTGGAGTGTATATACCAATAGTACATACATCTAAAAGCTGTGTATTGTACGAGTACGAATACGGGTGCATACGAGTAGAATTGTTGATGAAACTGAACGAGGATGTAATTGTAAGCATTTTTGTTAAGTAGAAGTATTTTGATAAGTGTCTTGAAGTCTTTCAAAAGTGTATGAATACATATTAAAACACTACATGTATATACATTTTAACTGAGTCGTTAAGTCATCGTTAGTCGTTACATGTAAATGTTGTTTTGAAACCTTTAGGTTAACGATCTTGTTGAATGTTGTTAACCCATTATTTATTATAACAAATGAGATGTTAAATTGTTATATTATCATGATATTATGATATATAATATATCTCAGTATGATGTGTATACAGTTAAATATCGTTACAACGATAATCGTTACATATATGTCTCGTTTCGAAATCATTAAGTTAGTAGTCTTATTTTTACATATGTATTTCATTGTTAATACACTTAATAATATATTTACTTATCATTTAACATAATTAACCAAGTGTATCAATATCTTAATATGATTCATATGTACTTAGTAAGACGTTGTTATAACGATAATCGTTATATATATCGTTTTCGAGTTTCTTAAATTAATAGTCTCATTTTTATGTATATAACTCATTGTTAAAATACCTAATGAGATACATACTTATAATAAAAACATGTTAACTATATATATAAGCATCTATATGTCATCGCATAGTTTTTACAAGTTTTAACGTTCGTGAATCACCGGTCAACTTGGGTGGTCAATTGTCTATATGAAACATATTTCAATTAATCAAGTCTTAACAAGTTTGATTGCTTAACATGTTGGAAACGTTTAATCATGTAAATATCAATCTCAATTAATATATATAAACATGGAAAAGTTCGGGTCACTACAGTACCTACCCGTTAAATAAATTTCGTCCCGAAATTTTAAGCTGTTGAAGGTGTTGACGAATCTTCTGGAAATAGATGCGGGTATTCCTTCTTCATCTGATCTTCACGCTCCCAGGTGAACTCGGGTCCTCTACGAGCATTCCATCGAACCTTAACAATTGGTATCTTGTTTTGCTTAAGTCTTTTAACCTCACGATCCATTATTTCGACGGGTTCTTCGATGAATTGAAGTTTTTCGTTGATTTGGATTTCATCTAACGGAATAGTGAGATCTTCTTTAGCAAAACATTTCTTCAAATTCGAGACGTGGAAAGTGTTATGTACAGCCACGAGTTGTTGAGGTAACTCAAGTCGGTAAGCTACTGGTCCGACACGATCAATAATCTTGAATGGTCCAATATACCTTGGATTTAATTTCCCTCGTTTACCAAATCGAACAACGCCTTTCCAAGGTGCAACTTTAAGCATGACCATCTCTCCAATTTCAAATTCTATATCTTTTCTTTTAATGTCAGCGTAGCTCTTTTGTCGACTTTGGGCGGTTTTCAACCGTTGTTGAATTTGGATGATCTTCTCGGTAGTTTCTTGTATAATCTCTGGACCCGTAATCTGTCTATCCCCCACTTCACTCCAACAAATCGGAGACCTGCACTTTCTACCATAAAGTGCTTCAAACGGCGCCATCTCAATGCTTGAATGGTAGCTGTTGTTGTAGGAAAATTCTGCTAACGGTAGATGTCGATCCCAACTGTTTCCGAAATCAATAACACATGCTCGTAGCATGTCTTCAAGCGTTTGTATCGTCTTTCGCTCTGCCCATCAGTTTGTGGATGATAGGCAGTACTCATGTCTAGACGAGTTCCTAATGCTTGATGTAATGTCTGCCAGAATCTTGAAATAAATCTGCCATCCCTATCAGAGATAATAGAGATTGGTATTCCATGTCTGGATACGACTTCCTTCAAATACAGTCGTGCTAACTTCTCCATCTTGTCATCTTCTCTTATTGGCAGGAAGTGTGCTGATTTGGTGAGACGATCAACTATTACCCAAATAGTATCAAAACCACTTGCAGTCCTTGGCAATTTAGTGATGAAATCCATGGTAATGTTTTCCCATTTCCATTCTGGGATTTTGGGTTGTTGAAGTAGACCTGATGGTTTCTGATGCTCAGCTTTGACCTTAGAACACGTCAAACAATCTCCTACGTATTTAGCAACATCGGCTTTCATACCCGGCCACCAAAAATATTTCCTGAGATCCTTGTACATCTTCCCCGTTCCAGGATGTATTGAGTATCTGGTTTTATGAGCTTCTCTAAGTACCATTTCTCTCATATCTCCAAATTTTGGTACCTAAATCCTTTCAGCCCTATACCGGGTTCCGTCTTCCCGAATATTAAGATGCTTCTCCGATCCTTTGGGTATTTCATCCTTTAAATTTCCCTCTTTTAAAACTCCTTGTTGCGCCTCCTTTATTTGAGTAGTAAGGTTATTATGAATCATTATATTCATAGATTTTACTCGAATGGGTTCTCTGTCCTTCCTGCTCAAGGCATCGGCTACCACATTTGCCTTCCCCGGGTGATAACGAATCTCAAAGTCGTAATCATTCAACAATTCAATCCACCTACGCTGCCTCATATTCAGTTGTTTCTGATTAAATATGTGTTGAAGACTTTTGTGGTCGGTATATATAATACTTTTGACCCCATATAAGTAGTGCCTCCAAGTCTTTAATGCAAAAACAACCGCGCCTAATTCCAAATCATGCGTAGTATAATTTTGTTCGTGAATCTTCAATTGTCTAGACGCATAAGCAATCACCTTCGTTCGTTGCATTAATACACAACCGAGACCTTGCTTTGATGCGTCACAATAAATCACAAAATCATCATTCCCTTCAGGCAATGACAATATAGGTACCGTAGTTAGCTTTTTCTTCAATAATTGAAACGCTTTCTCTTGTTCGTCATTCCATTCAAGTTTCTTCCCTTTATGCGTTAATGCAGTCAAGGGTTTTGCTATTCTGGAAAAGTCTTGGATGAACCTTCTGTAGTAACCAGCTAGTCCTAAAAACTGGCGTATGTGTTTCGGAGTTTTCGGGGTTTCCCACTTTTCAACAGTTTCTATCTTTCCCGGATCCACCTTAATACCTTCTTTGTTCACTATGTAACCGAGGAATTGAACTTCTTCCAACCAAAATGCACACTTTGAAAACTTAGCGTACAATTCTTCTTTCCTCAATACTTCTAACACCTTTCTCAAATGTTCACCGTGTTCTTGGTCATTCTTTGAGTAAATAAGTATGTCATCAATGAAAACAATGACAAACTTGTCAAGGTATGGTCCACACACTCGGTTCATAAGGTCCATGAACACAGCTGGTGCATTAGTTAAACCAAACGGCATGACCATAAACTCGTAATGACCGTAACGTGTTCTGAAAGCAGTCTTTGGAATATCATCTTCTTTCACCCGCATTTGATGGTACCCGGAACGTAAGTCAATCTTTGAATAAACAGACGAGCCTTGTAGTTGATCAAATAAGTCGTCGATTCTCGGTAGTAGGTAGCGGTTCTTGATGGTAAGTTTGTTCAACTCTCGGTAGTCGATACACAACCTGAATGTACCATCTTTCTTCTTGACAAACAAAACAGGAGCTCCCCACGGTGATGTGCTTGGTCGAATGAAACCACGCTCTAAAAGTTCTTGTAATTGGCTTTGCAGTTCTTTCATCTCGCTGGGTGCGAGTCTGTAAGGAGCACGAGCTATTGGTGCAGCTCCTGGTACAAGATCTATTTGAAATTCAACGGATCGATGTGGGGGTAATCCCGGTAATTCTTTCGGAAATACATCGGGAAATTCTTTTGCAATGGGAACATCATTGATGCTCTTTTCTTCAGTTTGTACTTTCTCGACGTGTGCTAGAACAGCATAGCAACCTTTTCTTATTAGTTTTTGTGCCTTCAAATTACTAATAAGATGTAGCTTCGTGTTGCCCTTTTCTCCGTACACCATTAAGGGTTTTCCTTTTTCTCGTATAATGCGAATTGCATTTTTGTAACAAACGATCTCCGCTTTCATTTCTTTCAACCAGTCCATACCGATTATCACATCAAAACTCCCTAACTCTACGGGTATCAAATCAATCTTAAATATTTCGCTAACCAGTTTAATTTGTCGATTCCGACATATATTATCTGCTGAAATTAATTTACCATTTGCTAATTCGAGTAAAAATTTACTATCCAAAGGCGTCAATGGACAACTTAATTTAGCACAAAAATCTCTACTCATATAGCTTCTATCCGCACCCGAATCAAATAAAACGTAAGCAGATTTATTGTCAATAAGAAACGTACCCGTAACAAGCTCCGGGTCTTCCTGTGCCTCTACCGCATTAATATTGAAAACTCTTCCACGGCCTTGTCCATTCGTGTTCTCCTGGTTCGGGCAATTTCTAATAATGTGGCCTGGTTTTCCACATTTATAACAAACTACATTGGCATAACTTGCTCCGACACTACTTGCTCCGCCATTACTCGTTCCGACACCATTTGTTCCTTTCGTTCTATTAACCCCTGGTCCGTAGACCTCACACTTCGCCGCGCTATGACCATTTCTTTTACACTTGTTGCAAAATTTGGTGCAGAACCCCGAGTGATTCTTTTCACACCTTTGGCATAGCTGCTTCTGATTGTTGTTGTTGTTGCGGTTATTATTGTTGTTGGGATGATTGTTGTAGTTGCTGTTGTTGTTGTTGTTGTTGTTGGGCCGTTTGTTGTAGTTGCGATTGATGTTGCGATTGTTGGGATAATTGTTGCGATTATTGTTGTAATTGCTGTTGTTGTTGTATTGGTGATTCTTATCACCGTTTTCCTCCCACTTTCTTTTGACTTGCTTCACATTGGCCTCTTCAGCAGTCTGTTCTTTAATTCTTTCTTCAATCGGGTTCACTAGTTTGTGAGCCATTCTACATGCCTGTTGTATGGAGGCGGGCTCGTGTGAACTTATATCTTCTTGGATTCTTTCCGGTAATCCTTTCACAAACGCGTCGATCTTCTCTTCCTCATCTTCGAATGCTCCCGGACACAATAGGCACAATTCTGTGAATCGTCTTTCGTACGTGGTAATATCAAATCCTTGGGTTCGTAACCCTCTAAGTTCTGTCTTGAGCTTATTGACCTCGGTTCTGGGACGGTACTTCTCGTTCATCAAGTGCTTGAATGCTGACCACGGTAGTGCGTACGCATCATCTTGTCCCACTTGCTCTAGATAGGTATTCCACCATGTTAACGCAGAACCTGTGAAGGTATGCGTAGCGTACTTCACTTTGTCCTCTTCAGTACACTTACTTATGGCAAACACCGATTCAACCTTCTCGGTCCACCGTTTCAATCCGATCGGTCCTTCGGTTCCATCAAATTCCAAAGGTTTGCAGGCAGTGAATTCTTTGTAGGTGCATCCTACACGATTTCCTGTACTGCTAGATCCAAGGTTATTGTTGGTATGTAGCGCAGCCTGTACTGCGGCTATGTTTGAAGCTAGAAAAGTACGGAATTCCTCTTCATTCATATTCACGGTGTGTCGAGTAGTCGGTGCCATTTCCTTCAAAATAGTTAAATGGAACAAGTTAATCATACAGAATATTAAGAGTAGTTAATAGTATTTCGTAGCATAATATGAACTCATTTATAAAAGCTTTTTCTTCATATTAGCATTTTATAAGTTTAAATTCGGGTAGTACCTACCCATTAAGTTCATACTTAGTAGCTAATATACAATTCAACTACTACAATTCTATATGAAAAACTGATTATAATAATATTTCGCGTTCAAACTTTTATACAATATTTTACAAACTTACAATACCGCTTATTTTACATAAAGCATGAAATATAGCACACAATAACTTTGATACAAGATAGTTGTGAAGATAATTCTAGCTAGTACACAAGTCGTTCAGCAAAGGCAATAAAGACACGTAATTTATACGTCCAGAAACAAGTCATGCATTCTGGTTTTACTAGGACTACTTCCCATCCTTGGTCTTGTGCAACATAACCGTTATGGCCGCTGATAAGACAGCGTGTTGTAACGTCGTCAAAGGGACGAGGGTTACGTAATGTCCAACAGTCCCGTAATAATCTAAAAACCTCATTTCTTACCCCAATTACCGACTCCGTCACTTGTGGAAACGTTTTGTTTAATAGTTGTAGCCCGATGTTCTTGTTCTCACTTTGGTGAGAAGCGAACATTACTAATCCGTAAGCATAACATGCTTCTTTATGGTGCATGTTAGCCGCTTTTTCTAAATCACGAAGTCCAATATTCGGATATATTGAGTCAAAATAATTTCTTAACCCGTTGCGTAAAATAGCATTTGGGTTCCCCGCAATATATGCGTCAAAGTAAACACATCGTAACTTATGGGTTTCCCAATGTGATATCCCCCATCTTTCAAACGAAAGTCTCTTATAAACGAAGACATTCTTGGAACGTTCTTCGAATGTCTTACAAACTGATCTCGCCTTAAATAGTTGTGCCGAAGAATTCTGGCCGACTCTAGACAAGATTTCATCAATCATGTCTCCAGGTAGGTCTCTTAAAATATTGGGTTGTCTATCCATTTTGTGTTTTTAAACTGTAAAATAGACAAGAGTTAGATTCATAAAAAAATACTTATTAATACAAGCAATTTTTACATATATCATAAAGCATAAGAACACTATATTACATATATTACACCACACGAATACAACTATCTTATTCCGACCCGCTCGTTTCTTCTTCTACGGTTTTGGTTCGTTTTGCCAAGTTTCTAGGGATATATGATGTTCCCCTAATACGAGCCGTCGTTGTCCACATTGGTTTAGAAAAGCCTGGTGGTTTAGAGGTTCCCGGGTCATTGTTACAACTTAAGGACTTCGGGGGTTGACGATACATATAAAGTTCATCGGGGTTGGAATTAGATTTCTCTATTTTTATGCCCTTTCCCTTATTATTTTCTTTTGCCTTTTTAAATTCAGTTGGGGTAATTTCTATAACATCATCGGAATTCTCGTCGGAATCCGATTCATCGGAGAATTGGTAATCCTCCCAATATTTTGCTTCCTTGGCGGAAACACCATTGACCATAATTAACTTTGGTCGGTTGGTTGAGGATTTTCTTTTACTTAACCGTTTTATTATTTCCCCCACCGGTTCTATTTCTTCATCCGGTTCCGATTCTTCTTCCGGTTCCGATTCTTCTTCCGGTTCCGACTCTTCTTCCGGTTCCTCTTCGGGAACTTGTGAATCAGTCCACAAATCATTCCAATTTACATTTGACTCTTCATTATTATTAGGTGAGTCAATGGGACTTGTTCTAGAGGTAGACATCTATCACATAATATCAAACACGTTAAGAGATTAATATATCACATAATATTCATATGTTAAAAATATATAGTTTCCAACAAAAATGTTAAGCAATCATTTTTAAAGAAAACACGGTCGAAGTCCAGACTCACTAATGCATCCTAACAAACTCGATAAGACACACTAATGCAAATTCTGGTTTTCTAAGACCAACGCTCTGATACCAACTGAAATGTCCCGTTCTTATTGATTAAAAACGTTCCATATTAATTGATTTCGTTGCGAGGTTTTGACCTCTATATGAGACGTTTTTCAAAGACTGCATTCATTTTTAAAACAAACCATAACCTTTATTTCATAAATAAAGGTTTAAAAAGCTTTATGTAGATTATCAAATAATGATAATCTAAAATATCATGTTTACACACGACCATTACATAATGGTTTACAATACAAATATGTTACAACAAAATAAGTTTCTTGAATGCAGTTTTTACATAATATCATACAAACATGGACTCCAAATCTCGTCCTTATTTTAGTATGCAACGGCGGAAGCTCTTAATATTCACCTGAGAATAAACATGCTTTAAACGTCAACAAAAATGTTGGTGAGTTATAGGTTTAACCTATATATATCAAATCGTAACAATAGACCACAAGATTTCATATTTCAATACACATCCCATACATAGAGATAAAAATCATTCATATGGTGAACACCTGGTAACCGACAATAACAAGATGCATATATAAGAATATCCCCATCATTCCGGGACACCCTTCGGATATGATATAAATTTCGAAGTACTAAAGCATCCGGTACTTTGGATGGGGCTTGTTGGGCCTGATAGATCTATCTTTAGGATTCGCGTCAATTAGGGTGTCTGTTCCCTAATTCTTAGATTACCAGACTTAATAAAAAGGGGCATATTCGATTTCGATAATTCAACCATAGAATGTAGTTTCACGTACTTGTGTCTATTTTGTAAATCATTTATAAAACCTGCATGTATTCTCATCCCAAAAATATTAGATTTTAAAAGTGGGACTATAACTCACTTTCACAGATTTTTACTTCGTCGGGAAGTAAGACTTGGCCACTGTTGATTCACGAACCTATAACAATATATACATATATATTAAAGTATGTTCAAAATATATTTACAACACTTTTAATATATTTTGATGTTTTAAGTTTATTAAGTCAGCTGTCCTCGTTAGTAACCTACAACTAGTTGTCCACAGTTAGATGTACAGAAATAAATCGATAAATATTATCTTGAATCAATCCACGACCCAGTGTATACGTATCTCAGTATTGATCACAACTCAAACTATATATATTTTGGAATCAACCTCAACCCTGTATAGCTAACTCCAACATTCACATATAGAGTGTCTATGGTTGTTCCGAAATATATATAGATGTGTCGACATGATAGGTCGAAACATTGTATACGTGTCTATGGTATCTCAAGATTACATAATATACAATACGAGTTGATTAAGTTATGGTTGGAATAGATTTGTTACCAATTTTCACGTAGCTAAAATGAGAAAAATTATCCAATCTTGTTTTACCCATAACTTCTTCATTTTAAATCCGTTTTGAGTGAATCAAATTGCTATGGTTTCATATTGAACTCTATTTTATGAATCTAAACAGAAAAAGTATGGGTTTATAGTCGGAAAAATAAGTTACAAGTCATTTTTGTAAAGGTAGTCATTTCAGTCGAAAGAACGACGTCTAGATGACCATTTTAGAAAACATACTTCCACTTTGAGTTTAACCATAATTTTTCGATATAGTTTCATGTTCATAATAAAAATCATTTTCTCAGAATAACAACTTTTAAATCAAAGTTTATCATAGTTTTTAATTAACTAACCCAAAACAGCCCGCGGTGTTACTACGACGGCGTAAATCCGGTTTTACGGTGTTTTTCGTGTTTCCAGGTTTTAAATCATTAAGTTAGCATATCATATAGATATAGAACATGTGTGTAGTTGATTTTAAAAGTCAAGTTAGAAGGATTAACTTTTGTTTGCGAACAAGTTTAGAATTAACTAAACTATGTTCTAGTGATTACAAGTTTAAACCTTCGAATAAGATAGCTTTATATGTATGAATCGAATGATGTTATGAACATCATTACTACCTTAATTTCCTTGGATAAACCTACTGGAAAAGAGAAAAATGGATCTAGCTTCAATGGATCCTTGGATGGCTCGAAGTTCTTGAAGCAGAATCATGACACGAAAACAAGTTCAAGTAAGATCATCACTTGAAATAAGATTGTTATAGTTATAGAAATTGAACCAAAGTTTGAATATGATTATTACCTTGTATTAGAATTATAACCTACTGTAAGAAACAAAGATTTCTTGAGGTTGGATGATCACCTTACAAGATTGGAAGTGAGCTAGCAAACTTGAAAGTATTCTTGATTTTATGAAACTAGAACTTGTAGAATATATGAAGAACACTTAGAACTTGAAGATAGAACTTGAGAGAGATTAATTAGATGAATAAAATTGAAGAATTAAAGTGTTTGTAGGTGTTTTTGGTCGTTGGTGTATGGATTAGATATAAAGGATATGTAATTTTGTTTTCATGTAAATAAGTCATGAATGATTACTCATATTTTTGTAATTTTATGAGATATTTCATGCTAGTTGCCAAATGATGGTTCCCACATGTGTTAGGTGACTCACATGGGCTGCTAAGAGCTGATCATTGAAGTGTATATACCAATAGTACATACATCTAAAAGCTGTGTATTGTACGAGTACGAATACGGGTGCATACGAGTAGAATTGTTGATGAAACTGAACGAGGATGTAATTGTAAGCATTTTTGTTAAGTAGAAGTATTTTGATAAGTGTCTTGAAGTCTTTCAAAAGTGTATGAATACATATTAAAACACTACATGTATATACATTTTAACTGAGTCGTTAAGTCATCGTTAGTCGTTACATGTAAATGTTGTTTTGAAACCTTTAGGTTAACGATCTTGTTGAATGTTGTTAACCCATTATTTATTATAACAAATGAGATGTTAAATTGTTATATTATCATGATATTATGATATATAATATATCTCAGTATGATGTATATACAGTTAAATATCGTTACAACGATAATCGTTACATATATGTCTCGTTTCGAAATCATTAAGTTAGTAGTCTTATTTTTACATATGTATTTCATTGTTAATACACTTAATAATATATTTACTTATCATTTAACATAATTAACCAAGTGTATCAATATCTTAATATGATTCATATGTACCTAGTAAGACGTTGTTATAACGATAATCGTTATATATATCGTTTTCGAGTTTCTTAAATTAATAGTCTCATTTTTATGTATATAACTCATTGTTAAAATACCTAATGAGATACATACTTATAATAAAAACATGTTAACTATATATATAACCATCTATATGTCATCGCATAGTTTTTACAAGTTTTAACGTTCGTGAATCACCGGTCAACTTGGGTGGTCAATTGTCTATATGAAACATATTTCAATTAATCAAGTCTTAACAAGTTTGATTGCTTAACATGTTGGAAACGTTTAATCATGTAAATATCAATCTCAATTAATATATATAAACATGGAAAAGTTCGGGTCACTACAGTAATGTTTTCCCATTTCCATTCTGGGATTTCGGGTTGTTGAAGTAGACCTGATGGTTTCTGATGCTCAGCTTTGACCTTAGAACACGTCAAACATTCTCCTACGTATTTAGCAACATCGGCTTTCATACCCGGCCACCAAAAATGTTTCTTGAGATCCTTGTAAATCTTCCCCGTTCCAGGATGTATTGAGTATCTGGTTTTATGAGCTTCTCTAAGTACCATTTCTCTCATATCTCCAAATTTTGGTACCCAAATCCTTTCAGCCCTATACCGGGTTCCGTCTTCCCGAATATTAAGATGCTTCTCCGATCCTTTGGGTATTTCATCCTTTAAATTTCCCTCTTTTAAAACTCCTTGTTGCGCCTCCTTTATTTCAGTAGTAAGGTTATTATGAATCATTATATTCATAGATTTTACTCGAATGGGTTCTCTGTCCTTCCTGCTCAAGGCATCGGCTACCACATTTGCCTTCCCCGGGTGGTAACGAATCTCAAAGTCGTAATCATTCAACAATTCAATCCACCTACGTTGCCTCATATTCAGTTGTTTCTGATTAAATATGTGTTGAAGACTTTTGTGGTCGGTATATATAATACTTTTGACCCCATATAAGTAGTGCCTCCAAGTCTTTAATGCAAAAACAACCGCACCTAATTCCAAATCATGCGTCGTATAATTTTGCTCGTGAATCTTCAATTGTCTAGAGGCATAAGCAATCACCTTCGTTCGTTGCATTAATACACAACCGAGACCTTGCTTTGATGCGTCACAATAAATCACAAAATCATCATTCCCTTCAGGCAATGACAATATAGGTGCCGTAGTTAGCATTTTCTTCAATAACTGAAACGCTTTCTCTTGTTCATCCTTCCATTCAAATTTCTTCCCTTTATGCGTTAATGCAGTCAAGGGTTTTGCTATTCTGGAAAAGTCTTGGATGAACCTTCTGTAGTAACCAGCTAGTCCTAAAAACTGGCGTATGTGTTTCAGAGTTTTCGGGGTTTCCCACTTTTCAACAGTTTCTATCTTTGCCGGATCCACCTTAATACCTTCTTTGTTCACTATGTGACCGAGGAATTGAACTTCTTCCAACCAAAATGCACACTTTGAAAACTTAGCGTACAATTCTTCCTTCCTCAATACTTCTAACACTTTTCTCAAATGTTCACCATGTTCTTGGTCATTCTTTGAGTAAATAAGTATGTCATCAATGAAAACAATGACAAACTTGTCAAGGTATGGTCCACACACTCGGTTCATAAGGTCCATGAACACAGCTGGTGCATTAGTTAAACCAAACGGCATGACCATAAACTCGTAATGACCGTAACGTGTTCTGAAAGCAGTCTTTGGAATATCATCTTCTTTCACCCGCATTTGATGATACCCGGAACGTAAGTCAATCTTTGAATAAATAGACGAGCCTTGTAGTTGATCAAATAAGTCGTCGATTCTCGGTAGTGGGTAGCGGTTCTTGATGGTAAGTTTGTTCAACTCTCGGTAGTCGATACACAACCTGAATGTACCATCTTTCTTCTTGACAAACAAAACAGGAGCTCCCCACGGTGATGTGCTTGGTCGAATGAAACCACGCTCTAAAAGTTCTTGTAATTGGCTTTGCAGTTCTTTCATCTCGCTGGGTGCGAGTCTGTAAGGTGCACGAGCTATTGGTGCAGCTCCTGGTACAAGATCTATTTGAAATTCAACGGATCGATGTGGGGGTAATCCCGGTAATTCTTTCGGAAATACATCAGGAAATTCTTTTGCAATGGGAACATCATTGATGCTCTTTTCTTCAGTTTGTACTTTCTCGACGTGTGCTAGAATAGCACAGCAACCTTTTCTTATTAATTTTTGTGCCTTCAAATTACTAATAAGATGTAGCTTCGTGTTGCCCTTTTCTCCGTACACCATTAAGGGTTTTCCTTTTTCTCGTATAATGCGAATTGCATTTTTGTAACAAACGATCTCTGCTTTCACTTCTTTCAACCAGTCCATACCGATTATCACATCAAAACTCCCTAACTCTAATGGTATTAAATCAATCTTAAATGTTTCGCTAACCAGTTTAATTTCTCGATTCCGACATATATTATCTGCTGAAATTAATTTACCATTTGCTAATTCGAGTAAAAATTTACTATCCAAAGGCGTCAATGGACAACTTAATTTAGCACAAAAATCTCTACTCATATAGCTTCTATCCGCACCCGAATCAAATAAAACGTAAGCAGATTTATTGTCAATAAGAAACGTACCCGTAACAAGCTCCGGGTCTTCCTGTGCCTCTGCCGCATTAATATTGAAAACTCTTCCGCGGCCTTGTCCATTCGTGTTCTCCTGGTTCGGGCAATTTCTAATAATGTGGCCCGGTTTTCCACATTTATAACAAACTACATTGGCATAACTTGCTCCGACACTACTTGCTCCGCCATTACTCGTTTCGACACCATTTGTTCCTTTCGTTCTATTAACCCCTGGTCCGTAGACCTCACACTTCGCCGCGCTATGACCATTTCTTTTACACTTGTTGCAAAATTTGGTGCAGAACCCCGAGTGATACTTTTCACACCTTTGGCATAGCTGCTTCTGATTGTTGTTGTTGTTGCGGTTATTATTGTTGTTGGGATGATTGTTGTAGTTGCTGTTGCTGTTGTTGTTGTTGTTGTTGTTCTTGTTGTTGTTGGGCCGTTTGTTGTAGTTGCGATTGTTGGGATAATTGTTGCGATTATTGTTGTAATTGCTGTTGTTGTTGTATTGGTGATTCTTATCACCGTTTTCCTCCCACTTTCTTTTGACTTGCTTCACGTTGGCCTCTTCAGCAGTTTGTTCTTTAATTCTTTCTTCAATCTGGTTCACTAGTTTGTGAGCCATTCTACATGCCTGTTGTATGGAGGCGGGCTCGTGTGAACTTATATCTTCTTGGATTCTTTCCGGTAATCCTTTCACAAACGCGTCGATCTTCTCTTCCTCATCTTCGAATGCTCCCGGACACAATAGGCACAATTCTGTGAATCGTCTTTCGTACGTGGTAATATCAAATCCTTGGGTTCGTAACCCTCTAAGTTCTGTCTTGAGCTTATTGACCTCGGTTCTGGGACGGTACTTCTCGTTCATCAAGTACTTGAATGCTGACCACGGTAGTGCGTACGCATCGTCTTGTCCCACTTGCTCTAGATAGGTATTCCACCATGTTAACGCAGAACCTGTGAAGGTATGCGTAGCGTACTTCACTTTGTCCTCTTCAGTACACTTACTTATGGCAAACACCGATTCGACCTTCTCGGTCCACCGTTTCAATCCGATCGGTCCTTCGGTTCCATCAAATTCCAAAGGTTTGCAGGCAGTGAATTCTTTGTAGGTGCATCCTACACGATTTCCTGTACTGCTAGATCCAAGGTTATTGTTGGTATGTAGCGCAGCCTGTACTGCGGCTATGTTTGAAGCTAGAAAAGTACGGAATTCCTCTTCATTCATATTCACGGTGTGTCGAGTAGTCGGTGCCATTTCCTTCAAAATAGTCAAATGGAACAAGTTAATCATACAGAATATTAAGAGTAGTTAATAGTATTTTGTAGCATAATATGAACTCATTTATAAAAGCTTTTTCTTCATATTAGCATTTTATAAGTTTAAATTCGGGTAGTACCTACCCGTTAAGTTCATACTTAGTAGCTAATATACAATTCAACTACTACAATTCTATATGAAAAACTGATTATAATAATATTTCACGTTCAAACTTTTATACAATATTTTACAAACTTACAATACCGCTTATTTTACATAAAGCATGAAATATAGCACACAATAACTTTGATACAAGATAGTTGTGAAGATAATTCTAGCTAGTACACAAGTCGTTCAGCAAAGGCAATAAAGACACGTAATTCATACGTCCAGAAACAAGTCATGCATTCTGGTTTTACTAGGACTACTTCTCATCCTTGGTCTTGTGGAACATAACCGTTATGGCCGTTGATAAGACAGCGTGTTGTAACGTCGTCAAAGGGACGAGGGTTACGTACTGTCCAACAGTCCCGTAATAATCTAAAAACCTCATTTCTTACCCCAATTACCGACTCCGTCACTTGTGGAAACGTTTTGTTTAATAGTTGTAGCCCGATGTTCTTGTTCTCACTTTGGTGAGAAGCGAACATTACTAATCCGTAAGCATAACATGCTTCTTTATGTTGCATGTTAGCCGCTTTTTCTAAATCACGAAGTCCAATATTCAGATATATTGAGTCAAAATAATTTCTTAACCCGTTGCATAAAATAGCATTTGGGTTCCCCGCAATATATGCGTCAAAGTAAACACATCGTAACTTATGGGTTTCCCAATGTGATATCCCCCATCTTTCAAACGAAAGTCTCTTATAAACCAAGACATTCTTGGAACGTTCTTCGAATGTCTTACAAACTGATCTCGCCTTAAATAGTTGTGCCGAGGAATTCTGGCCGACTCTAGACAAGATTTCATCAATCATGTCTCCGGGTAGGTCTCTTAAAATATTGGGTTGTCTATCCATTTTGTGTTTTTAAACTGTAAAATAGACAAGAGTTAGATTCATAAAAAAATACTTATTAATACAAGCAATTTTTTTACATATATCATAAAGCATAAGAACACTATATTACATATATTACACCACACGAATACAACTATCTTATTCCAACTCACTCGTTTCTTCTTCTTCGGTTTTGGTTCGTTTTGCCAAGTTTCTAGGGATATATGATGTTCCCCTAATACTAACTGTCGTTTTCCACAACGGTTTAGAAAAACCTGGTGGTTTAGAGGTTCCCGGGTCATTGTTACAACTTAAGGACTTCTAGGGTTGACGATACATATAAAGTTCATCGGGGTTGGAATTAGATTTCTCTATTTTTATGCCCTTTCCCTTATTATTTTCTTTTGCCTTTTTAAATTCAGTTGGGGTAATTTCTATAACATCATCGGAATTCTCGTCGGAATCCGATTCATCGGAGAATTGGTAATCCTCCCAATATTTTGCTTCCTTGGCGGAAACACCATTGACCATAATTAACCTTGGTCGGTTGGTTGAGGATTTTCTTTTACTTAACCGTTTTATTATTTCCCCCACCGGTTCTACTTCTTCATCCGGTTCCGATTCTTCTTCCGGTTCCGATTCTTCTTCCGGTTCCGACTCTTCTTCCGGTTGCTCTTCGGGAACTTGTGAATCAGTCCACGAATCATTCCAATTTACATTTGACTCTTCATTATTATTAGGTGAGTCAATGGGACTTGTTCTAGAGGTAGACATCTATCACATAATATCAAACACGTTAAGAGATTAATATATCACATAATATTTACATATTAAAAATATATAGTTTCCAACAAAATTTGTTAAGCAATCATTTTTCAAGTAAACACGGTCGAAGTCCAGACTCACTAATGCATCCTAACAAACTCGATAAGACACACTAATGCAAAATTCTGGTTCTCTAAGACCAACGCTCGGATACCAACTGAAATGTCCCGTTCTTATTGATTAAAAACGTTCCATATTAATTGATTTCGTTGCGAGGTTTTGACCTCTATATGAGACGTTTTTCAAAGACTGCATTCATTTTTAAAACAAACCATAACCTTTATTTCATAAATAAAGGTTTAAAAGCTTTACGTAGATTATCAAATAATGATAATCTAAAATATCCTGTTTACACACGACCATTACATAATGGTTTACAATACAAATATGTTACATCGAAATCAGTTTCTGGAATGCAGTTTTTACACAATATCATACAAACATGGACTCCAAATCTTGTCCTTATTTTAGTATGCAACAGCGGAAGCTCTTAATATTCACCTGAGAATAAACATGCTTTAAACGTCAACAAAAATGTTGGTGAGTTATAGGTTTAACCTATATATATCAAATCGTAACAATAGACCACAAGATTTCATATTTCAATACACATCCCATACATAGAGATAAAAATCATTCATATGGTGAACACCTGGTAACCGACATTAACAAGATGCATATATAAGAATATCCCCATCATTCCGGGACACCCTTCGGATATGATATAAATTTCGAAGTACTAAAGCATCCAGTACTTTGGATGGGGTTTGTTAGGCCCAATAGATCTATCTTTAGGATTCGCGTCAATTAGGGTGTCTGTTCCCTAATTCTTAGATTACCAGACTTAATAAAAAGGAGCATATTCGATTTCGATAATTCAACCATAGAATGTAGTTTCACGTACTTGTGCCTATTTTGTAAATCATTTTTAAAACCTGCATGTATTCTCATCCCAAAAATATTAGATTTTAAAAGTGGGACTATAACTCACTTTCACAGATTTTTACTTCGCCGGGAAGTAAGATGTAGCGACCCAGCCAAATCGTCATTGACGGCGTCGTCTACTTAGGTCCCGTTACGTGGTCATAAGTCTTTAAAACAACGTTTGACCAAAAGATATGTCGCCTTCATTTCAAAATAAAGATTGTTTCAAAGTTTACAAGAATTGTTCAACCAATAGTTAAGTTACAACGTTATAATACGAATGAAATCTAGGCGACACGATTTAAAGTAAAGTCAAAAGACGCTCCATGAAATGCACGTATACTCGACATCCAATGCAAGTATCAAATAATGAGCGGAAGCATGTATCATGTATCGTTCAAGGACCTGAGAAAAACATAGAAATCTGTCAACGAAAACGTTGGTGAAATCATAGGTTTAAGTAAGTAAGTACAAGTGAACCACAAGATTTGCATCAATGAAATAATAGTAACACATTCCAAAAGTTTGTTTCACGAGCACCCAATTATCAATGCTTAACATTTCCTTCCATTGAACCCCATCACTTAGTGCTAGAACATACACTGTTTCTCGAAAATATATTTCATTCGTAAACGGTAGCGAACCGTTTGAATGAGGGTTTGTCAAACCCATATGGATCCATACAACATAAGTTCTCGCTTACACCCGGCAAGTGTAACTAATGATAATCGAATTGAGGATTTTGTTCTAAACTCGTATGTAGAATGTTTGTTTTCCTGTACTTGTGTTCACTTAGTAAAAGAAATGTTTATGTTTTCTCATCCCAAATGTAAGTTCAAAAAGAGTAAGAGTGGGACTATGATCTCACCTTGAGTGCAAGAGTTAATAAAGTACTTCAACAAGTAGACGCGTGCAAAGACAAAGCTAGTCTTGACCTAAACATATAGGTTGTATCAATAACGGTAAACACAAACGGTCAAAGATGTTCAATTAGTCCTATGGCTCGTTACGACTCGATTAATATAGCATGTGAATCAATTTGTCAAGTTTCATGCACGATACAAGTAGTTAAGTATGTTAGAACGATTGTATAATCGTTTGGTTATGTTTGACTAAAAGTCAAACTTGGTCAAAATCAAAGTCAACGGGGTCGGGTCGGGTATCCGACAATTTTCCCATGATGAGAAATCATTTATGAGCAGAATGGCCAAGTTTCATGTTAATCGGAGTTACGGTTAAGCGGGAAACATTTTGTGAAAGGAAAAATAAAAACAAATGAGCTGGGCATATGCGCGGCGCGCAACGGGTTGCGCGGCGCGCACCCAGTGCAATTTCTGGTCAGAACTCAACCAAGAAGGCAAGCATCTGAGATTTCTGATTCTGCGCGGCGCGCGGGTAAATGCGCGGCGCGCAATACCTGGGAATCATGCAGTTTGCAGAAAAAAAATGGTCCAAGTCACGAACCAAAACTCAAATTAACATATTTTATGAACCGAAAACATTTAAAATGCATACTATATATCGTTGGAAAGGTAATTTGACAAGGAAAACAACTAAACACATTTCATCAATCAATCTACCTATTACAACAACCAAAACCGCATCTAATGCTTAACATTAACCGCATACAAGTTCATAAATGCAATTCAATGATTCGGGCAACCAATTTACATGAATGATATGCCGTTTCGAAGGTAATCAAGCATACAATCCAACTAAACACTTACCAATAATAATCCATGGCATTCAATGCATCAAAAGTCCATTTCAAGTTCATCAAACCCTAACCCAAATTCACCAAAATCAATAATCAAGTTCATGAAGTTTTCTAAGGCAACCTACACATCAAATTGAAGCTAGTGATGCTAGTAACACAATTAAAACATCAACTTTTAACATCTAACAACATATGATCATCCAAAATTCAAGAACAACACACCAAAATTCAAGTTCATGCTAGTTACACTAAAACAACGAGATCGAGCATATAAATCATATATTCATGTTAGACTTGAGCCATAGACACTAATTAACACTTTTATAAGTTAAAAACATCAAGAACACCAAATCTAGTGATTTTAGAAAGTTACCCAAATGAGATGAAGTTGGTACCAAAATGAAGAGGATGAAGAGAGGATCACAAATATGTAGTTTATTTTGTTGTAAGCCTCCTAGATCGAATTTAGATGATGATTGAATGAATTTGGAAATTGGGTGTGTTCTTGCTAGAGAGAAAGAGAGAGGGAGAGAGAGATGGTTGAATGGTGGTGATTGGGGTTTGACCCTTTGACCTAGTCAAGGGTTTGATCCCTTGTCAAGTTTAGTCCCTCAACTTTCGTTCGGGTGCGGGAATTACCTAAACGAGAAAATTTTAAAACGCGTATCAACGGGAGAAATTATAAACATATAACGGACTTTATATTAGTATAACGGAAAAGTAAATGGAAAAAGGCGGGATGTTACATTACCTACTCCTTAAAAGAAATTTCGTCCCGAAATTTAAGTAGGCGTAGTAGTCGTCGTTTCTTCCTCGAGATCTTGCGTTTCCGAATTCGCGAATAGATGAGGATACTTCCTTTGCATTTGATCTTGTCTTTCCCAAGTAAACTCGGGTCCCCTTTTGGCGTTCCAACGGACTTTAACAATCGGGATTCGGCTTTGTTTCAATGTCTTGACGGAGGTGTCCACAATTTCAACCGGTTCCTCCACGAAATGAAGTTTGTCATCAATAGTAAGTTCTTCGAGAGGGATGACGATATCGGGTTCGGCAAGACACTTTTTCAAGTTAGATACATGGAAGGTAGGATGAACGGAGTTCAATTGAGGCGGGAGATCTAAACGATAAGCAACGGTTCCAATACGCTCCAAGATTTCGAAAGGACCAATATACCGCGGATTTAGCTTCCCGCGTTTCCCAAAACGGATTACACCCTTCCAAGGTGCGACTTTTAACATTACTCGGTCACCGACTTGAAATTCAAGATCGTTGCGTCGTTTGTCGGTATAGCTCTTTTGACGACTTCGGGCCGTCCTAAGCCTATCTCGGATTTGAATGATTTTCTCGGTGGTTTCGTGAATGAGTTCGGGTCCGGTGATTTGTACGTCGCCTACTTCGGCCCAACAAAGAGGTGAACGACATTTGCGGCCATATAGCGCTTCAAAAGGTGCGGCTTTAATACTCGCGTGATAACTATTGTTGTAAGAGAACTCGGCGAGAGGTAAGTGCTTGTCCCAAGCTTTTCCGAAATCAACCACGCAAGCTCGTAACATGTCCTCTAAGGTTTGAATTGTACGTTCGCTTTGTCCATCGGTTTGAGGATGATATGCGGTGCTCATGTCTAAACGCGTTCCCAACGCTTCTTGCAATGTACGCCAAAATCTAGAAACGAAATGGCCATCTCGGTCGGAGATAATCGATAAAGGTACACCGTGTCGGGCTACGATCTCTTTAATGTAAAGTTGTGCAAGTTTCTCCATTTTGTCCGTTTCTTTCATGGCAAGGAAGTGTGCGGATTTGGTGAGACGGTCAACAATAACCCAAATGGTATCATAACCGCCCGTCGTTTTTGGTAGCTTGGTGATAAAATCCATCGTTATCCTTTCCCACTTCCATTGCGGGATCTCGGGTTGTTGAAGTAGTCAGGACGGTCTTTGGTGTTCGGCTTTGACTTTGGAACATGTCAAACACTTGGAAACATAAGTAGCTACATCCCTTTTGATGTTCGGCCACCAATATAGTTGTTTAAGGTCGTGGTACATTTTATTGGCACCGGGGTGAATCGAGTATCGTGACTTATGGGCTTCATCTAAAATAAGGCTTCGTAGGTCCCCATAACTAGGCACCCAAATTCTTCCGGCGAAATATCGGAGTCCGGTTTCTTTAACTTCGAATCGAGAGGTGAGGACGTTCAAGTGTTCGAGAGAGATGTTTTTATCCTTGAGAGCCTCATCTTGGGCTACCCGAATTTGGCTATTAAGGTTGGTGTGAATGGTGATGTTTAAAGCTCGGACACGGAGAGGCACCGCTCTTTCTTTTCGACTTAAGGCATCGGCTACTACATTTGCCTTCCCGGGATGGTAACGAAGCTCGCAATCGTAATCGTTTAAGGTTTCAATCCACCTTCGTTGTCTCATGTTTAGTTGCTTTTGATCGAAAATGTGTTGGAGACTTTTGTGGTCGGTAAAGATAGTACTCTTGGTTCCGTAAAGATAGTGTCTCCACATTTTAAGTGCAAAGACAACGGCTCCGAGTTCGAGATCATGTGTCGTATAGTTTCGTTCATGAATTTTGAGTTGTCGAGAAGCATAAGCAATGACTTTCGTTCGTTGCATCAATACACACCCAAAACCATGTTTTGAGGCATCGCAATATACAACAAAGTCATCATTGCCTTCGGGAAGTGACAAGATAGGAGCGGTGGTTAGCTTCGTTTTCAAGATTTGGAATGCGGATTCATGTTCGGTCGCCCATATGAATTTCTTTCCCTTGTGAGTCAATGCGGTTAGAGGACGTGCAACCAAAGAGAAATTTTCGATGAATCTACGATAGTACCCGGCGAGACCCAAAAATTGACGAATGTGAGTAGGAGTAGTAGGAGTCTCCCATTTTCTAATGGCTTCGATTTTCGTTGGATCGACTTTAATACCTTGGTCACTTACAACATGACCAAGAAATTGAACTTCCTTTAACCAAAATTCACACTTGGAGAATTTGGCATAGAGTTGTTCTTGTCTTAAAAGTTCAAGCACAAGTCGGAGATGTTGTTCGTGCTCTTCTTCATTTTTAGAATAGATCAATATGTCATCGATGAACACAATAACGAATTTATCGAGATACGGTTTGCACACGCGGTTCATGAGATCCATGAACACCGCCGGTGCGTTAGTGAGACCAAATGGCATGACGAGGAATTCATAACTACCATAGCGAGTCCGGAAAGCGGTTTTGGAGACATCTTCCCCCTTAACCCTTAATTGATGATAACCCGAGCGGAGATCGATTTTCGAATATACACAAGACCCTTGTAGTTGATCAAAGAGGTCATCGATGCGAGGAAGAGGATATCGGTTCTTAACCGTCAATTTATTTAGTTCACGATAATCAATGCACATTCGTAGGGATCCGTCTTTCTTTTTAACAAACAAAATAGGAGCGCCCCAAGGCGAATGGCTAGGTTGGATAAAACCACGATCAAGTAGTTCTTGGATTTGACTTTGCAATTCTTGCATTTCGGATGGGGCGAGTCTATATGGTGCACGTGCTACGGGTGCGGCTCCCGGAATAAGATCGATTTGGAATTCAACCGGTCGATGAGGTGGAAGACCCGGCAATTCGTCGGGAAATACATCGGAATAGTCACTAACAATTGGCACATCATCGATGTGCTTCTCATCGGACTCGACTTTCTTAACGTGAGCAAGGATCGCAAAACAACCCTTACGGAGTAGTTTTCTAACTTTAACACACGAAACGAGGTTGAGTCCGGTGCAACTCTTATCGCCATAGACGATCAAAGGTTCACCATTCTCGATAGGAATTCGGATTGCGTTAAGATCACAAAGAATGTGAGATTTCGTTTTGACTAACCAATTCATACCGATTATTACATCAAAGCTTCCTAGTTCCATGGGTATCAAATCAATTTCAAATTCCTTACCCAAAATGTTTATCGTACACCCCCGGTAATATGTGTCGGCACTTAATAGTTTCCCGTTAGCCACTTCAATGGTGTAAGTGGTATCTAATGGAAGAGGTGGAGTGCTAAAAGAAGGAGTCAAAGTCTTGGATACAAAGCATTTATCGGCACCTGAATCGAATAAGCAAGAGACATAAGAATTGTTGAGAAGAAACGTACCCGTGACTAGTTCAGTGTCATCCCGGGCTTCCTCGGTGTTGATGTTGAAAGCTCGGCCGCGCGTATTGGGGTTATCTTTCCTCTTCGGGCATGCATTTCTATAATGGCCCGTTTGGCCACATTCATAACAAGTGCCCGTCTTTGGTGCATTGGGCCATTTTCGAGCGACGGGAGTGGCACTTTTACAATCGTTGGCCTTATGACCAATTCCTTGGCACCGGTGGCAAATTAACTTACTACATTCGCCAAAGTGATGTTTGTTGCATTTGTTGCAAAGAGGTAGGTTCCCGGCATAACCTTTCTTGCCGTCGGAGGTGTAAGGCTTCTTAGCAAAGTTGTTGTTGCTTGATTGGGAGGGTTCCCACTTTCTTTTGTTGCCGCCCGATTTATCCTCGGCCTTAGGTGCCGGAACTACGATTTCGTCAACCGTTTCAATTAGTTGGCGAGCCATGTTCATAGCGGCTTGATGAGTAGTGGGTTTGGATGACATCACTCCTTGTTTGATGCTTTTTGGAAGACCGAGCATGTAGAGCTCAATCCTTTGAGATTCGGGGTTAACAAGATTAGGACACATCAAGGATAGTTCGGCGAAGCGTTGATTATAAGCTTTAAGATCGTTTCCGACCGCTTTCAAAGCTCTTAGTTCTTCCTCAAGCTTTCGGGTTTCTTCGCGCGGAAAATATTCAACAATCATCTTTTCCTTTAGATCGGCCCAAGAGAGGGCATGAGCTTCATCGGTACCCACCGATTGAACATAGATGTTCCACCATGTTAGAGCAATTCCGGAGAAAGTGTGAGTGGAGTATTTGACCTTGTCTTGGTCCCGACAACCGCTTATGCTAAAGACGGCTTCCGTTTGCTCAAACCATCGGGTGAGCACGACCGGTCCCCCGGTTCCATCAAAAGTGTGAGGTTTGCATCCCATGAAAGCTTTATAGGAGCATCCCTCGTTTGAGTTTCCGGCTCCATTGTTGTTGTTGTTGTTGTTATTGTGGTTGTTATTATTATTGTTGTTAGATGAGTGACCGGCCATGGCCGCATCTACGGCGGTTGCTATCATCCGTTCGAGAGCTTGTTCAGGAGTTTCATTGCGGCGTACACGACGAGGAGCCATTGTTCCTTCAAGACACAAGAATATCATTGATTAGTATTCTCAATAATACTAACCGTGATATAGAATAAAGATAAAGAGAAGTTTTTCCTCGACTCGCCTTAAATTCTTTATGCCATAATGTCGGAACGTTCATATGAGTCACCGTAATATAATCCCGGAAATTATATTACCCTGATTCATATGTGCATTCGACATCATTTCATATAGTCAAGGTGGCGTGTCAATCAAATTAAACAACGTGAGATTAAGATGAACTAAGAGTAGATATGAGTAGAAGCGTTCGAGTATAAATGCACAAGTAGTCAAGTAATTCCTACTTCAAGTCTATATGCCGGTTGTAGTCTAGACTCACCAATGTACCCTATGACTCGAGGTTGACACCAATGAACTCTAAATCCCTACAACCAACGCTCTGATACCATCTGTAGCGACCCAGCCAAATCGTCATTGACGGCGTCGTCTACTTAGGTCCCGTTACGTGGTCATAAGTCTTTAAAACAACGTTTGACCAAAAGATATGTCGCCTTCATTTCAAAATAAAGATTGTTTCAAAGTTTACAAGAATTGTTCAACCAATAGTTAAGTTACAACGTTATAATACGAATGAAATCTAGGCGACACGATTTAAAGTAAAGTCAAAAGACGCTCCATGAAATGCACGTATACTCGACATCCAATGCAAGTATCAAATAATGAGCGGAAGCATGTATCATGTATCGTTCAAGGACCTGAGAAAAACATAGAAATCTGTCAACGAAAACGTTGGTGAAATCATAGGTTTAAGTAAGTAAGTACAAGTGAACCACAAGATTTGCATCAATGAAATAATAGTAACACATTCCAAAAGTTTGTTTCACGAGCACCCAATTATCAATGCTTAACATTTCCTTCCATTGAACCCCATCACTTAGTGCTAGAACATACACTGTTTCTCGAAAATATATTTCATTCGTAAACGGTAGCGAACCGTTTGAATGAGGGTTTGTCAAACCCATATGGATCCATACAACATAAGTTCTCGCTTACACCCGGCAAGTGTAACTAATGATAATCGAATTGAGGATTTTGTTCTAAACTCGTATGTAGAATGTTTGTTTTCCTGTACTTGTGTTCACTTAGTAAAAGAAATGTTTATGTTTTCTCATCCCAAATGTAAGTTCAAAAAGAGTAAGAGTGGGACTATGATCTCACCTTGAGTGCAAGAGTTAATAAAGTACTTCAACAAGTAGACGCGTGCAAAGACAAAGCTAGTCTTGACCTAAACATATAGGTTGTATCAATAACGGTAAACACAAACGGTCAAAGATGTTCAATTAGTCCTATGGCTCGTTACGACTCGATTAATATAGCATGTGAATCAATTTGTCAAGTTTCATGCACGATACAAGTAGTTAAGTATGTTAGAACGATTGTATAATCGTTTGGTTATGTTTGACTAAAAGTCAAACTTGGTCAAAATCAAAGTCAACGGGGTCGGGTCGGGTATCCGACAATTTTCCCATGATGAGAAATCATTTATGAGCAGAATGGCCAAGTTTCATGTTAATCGGAGTTACGGTTAAGCGGGAAACATTTTGTGAAAGGAAAAATAAAAACAAAAATGAGCTGGGCATATGCGCGGCGCGCAACGGGTTGCGCGGCGCGCACCCAGTGCAATTTCTGGTCAGAACTCAACCAAGAAGGCAAGCATCTGAGATTTCTGATTCTGCGCGGCGCGCGGGTAAATGCGCGGCGCGCAATACCTGGGAATCATGCAGTTTGCAGAAAAAAAATGGTCCAAGTCACGAACCAAAACTCAAATTAACATATTTTATGAACCGAAAACATTTAAAATGCATACTATATATCGTTGGAAAGGTAATTTGACAAGGAAAACAACTAAACACATTTCATCAATCAATCTACCTATTACAACAACCAAAACCGCATCTAATGCTTAACATTAACCGCATACAAGTTCATAAATGCAATTCAATGATTCGGGCAACCAATTTACATGAATGATATGCCGTTTCGAAGGTAATCAAGCATACAATCCAACTAAACACTTACCAATAATAATCCATGGCATTCAATGCATCAAAAGTCCATTTCAAGTTCATCAAACCCTAACCCAA
The DNA here is from genome assembly GCF_046630445.1 of Rutidosis leptorrhynchoides. Lineage (NCBI taxonomy): Eukaryota > Viridiplantae > Streptophyta > Magnoliopsida > Asterales > Asteraceae > Rutidosis > Rutidosis leptorrhynchoides. The sequence goes on from NC_092339.1 coordinate 210,658,097, forward strand.
ATTCACCAAAATCAATAATCAAGTTCATGAAGTTTTCTAAGGCAACCTACACATCAAATTGAAGCTAGTGATGCTAGTAACACAATTAAAACATCAACTTTTAACATCTAACAACATATGATCATCCAAAATTCAAGAACAACACACCAAAATTCAAGTTCATGCTAGTTACACTAAAACAACGAGATCGAGCATATAAATCATATATTCATGTTAGACTTGAGCCATAGACACTAATTAACACTTTTATAAGTTAAAAACATCAAGAACACCAAATCTAGTGATTTTAGAAAGTTACCCAAATGAGATGAAGTTGGTACCAAAATGAAGAGGATGAAGAGAGGATCACAAATATGTAGTTTATTTTGTTGTAAGCCTCCTAGATCGAATTTAGATGATGATTGAATGAATTTGGAAATTGAGTGTGTTCTTGCTAGAGAGAAAGAGAGAGGGAGAGAGAGATGGTTGAATGGTGGTGATTGGGGTTTGACCCTTTGACCTAGTCAAGGGTTTGATCCCTTGTCAAGTTTAGTCCCTCAACTTTCGTTCGGGTGCGGGAATTACCTAAACGAGATAATTTTAAAACGCGTATCAACGGGAGAAATTATAAACATATAACGGACTTTATATTAGTATAACGGAAAAGTAAATGGAAAAAGGCGGGATGTTACATAAGACTTGGCCACTGGTTGATTCACGAACCTATAACAATATATACATATATATCAAAGTATGTTCAAAATATATTTACAACACTTTTAATATATTTTGATGTTTTAAGTTTATTAAGTCAGCTGTCCTCGTTAGTAACCTACAACTAGTTGTCCACAGTTAGATGTACAGAAATAAATCGATAAATATTATCTTGAATCAATCCACGACCCAGTGTATACGTATCTCAGTATTGATCACAACTCAAACTATATATATTTTGGAATCAACCTCAACCCTGTATAGCTAACTCCAACATTCACATATAGAGTGTCTATGGTTGTTCCGAAATATATATAGATGTGTCGACATGATAGGTCGAAACATTGTATACGTGTCTATGGTATCTCAAGATTACATAATATACAATACAAGTTGATTAAGTTATGGTTGGAATAGATTTGTTACCAATTTTCACGTAGCTAAAATGAGAAAAATTATCCAATCTTGTTTTACCCATAACTTCTTCATTTTAAATCCGTTTTGAGTGAATCAAATTGCTATGGTTTCATATTGAACTCTATTTTATGAATCTAAACAGAAATAGTATAGGTTTATAGTCGGAAAAATAAGTTACAAGTCATTTTTGTAAAGGTAGTCATTTCAGTCGAAAGAACGACGTCTAGATGACCATTTTAGAAAACATACTTCCACTTTGAGTTTAACCATAATTTTTGGATATAGTTTCATGTTCATAATAAAAATCATTTTCTCATAATAACAACTTTTAAATCAAAGTTTATCATAGTTTTTAATTAACTAACCCAAAACAGCCCGCGGTGTTACTACGACGGCGTAAATCCGGTTTTACGGTGTTTTTCGTGTTTCCAGGTTTTAAATCATTAAGTTAGCATATCATATAGATATAGAACATGTGTTTAGTTGATTTTAAAATTCAAGTTAGAAGGATTAACTTTTGTTTGCGAACAAGTTTAGAATTAACTAAACTATGTTCTAGTGATTACAAGTATAAACCTTCGAATAAGATAGCTTTATATGTATGAATCGAATGATGTTATGAACATCATTACTACCTTAAGTTCCTTGGATAAACCTACTGAAAAATAGAAAAATGGATCTAGCTTCAACGGATCCTTGGATGGCTCGAAGTTCTTGAAGCGGAATCATGACACGAAAACAAGTTCAAGTAAGATCATTACTTGAAATAAGATTGTTATAGTTATAGAAATTGAACCAAAGTTTGAATATGATTATTACCTTGTATTAGAATGATAACCTACTGTAAGAAACAAAGATTTCTTGAGGTTGGATGATCACCTTACAAGATTGGAAGTGAGCTAGCAAACTTGAAAGTATTCTTGATTTTATGAAACTAGAACTTTTGGAATTTATGAAGAACACTTAGAACTTGAAGATAGAACTTGAGAGAGATCAATTAGATGAAGAAAATTGAAGAATGAAAGTGTTTGTAGGTGTTTTTGGTCGTTGGTGTATGGATTAGATATAAAGGATATGTAATATTGTTTTCATGTAAATAATTCATGAATGATTACTCATATTTTTGTAATTTTATGAGATATTTCATGCTAGTTGCCAAATGATGGTTCCCACATGTGTTAGGTGACTCACATGGGCTGCTAAGAGCTGATCATTGGAGTGTATATACCAATACTACATACATCTAAAAGCTGTGTATTGTACGAGTACGAATACGGGTGCATACTAGTAGAATTGTTGATGAAACTGAACGAGGATGTAATTGTAAGCATTTTTGTTAAGTAGAAGTATTTTGATAAGTGTCTTGAAGTCTTTCAAAAGTGTATGAATATATATTAAAACACTACATGTATATACATTTTAACTGGGTCGTTAAGTCATCGTTAGTCGTTACATGTAAATGTTGTTTTGAAACCTTTAGGTTAACGATCTTGTTGAATGTTGTTAACCCATTGTTTATTATAACAAATGAGATGTTAAATTGTTATATTATCATGATATTATGATATATAATATATCTTCGTATGATGTATATACAGTTAAATGTCGTTACAACGATAATCGTTACATATATGTCTCGTTTCGAAATCATTAAGTTAGTAGTCTTATTTTTACATATGTATTTCATTGTTAATACACTTAATAATATATTTACTTATCATTTAACATAATTAACCAAGTGTATCAATATCTTAATATGATTCATATGTACCTAGTAAGACGTTGTTATAACGATAATCGTTATATATATCGTTTTCGAGTTTCTTAAATTAATAGTCTCATTTTTATGTATATAACTCATTGTTAAAATACCTAATGAGATACATACTTATAATAAAAACATGTTAACTATATATAACCATATATATGTCATCGTATAGTTTTTACAAGTTTTAACGTTCGTGAATCACCGGTCAACTTGGGTGGTCAATTGTCTATATGAAACATATTTCAATTAATCAAGTCTTAAGAAGTTTGATTGCTTAACATGTTGGAAACAATTAATCATGTAAATATCAATCTCAATTAATATATATAAACATGGAAAAGTTCGGGTCACTACACTGCATTCATTTTAAAACAAACCATAACCTTTATTTCATCAATAAAGGTTTAAAAAGCTTTGCGTAGTTAATCAAATAATGATAATCTAAAATATCCTGTTTACACACGACCATTACATAATGGTTTACAATACAAATATGTTACAACAAAATAAGTTTCTTGAATGCAGTTTTTACACAATATCATACAAGCATGGACTCCAAATCTCGTCCTTATTTAAGTATGCGACAGCGGAAGCTCTTAATAATCACCTGAGAATAAACATGCTTAAAACGTCAACAAAAATGTTGGTGAGTTATAGGTTTAACCGATATATATCAAATCATAATAATAGACCACAAGATTTCATATTTCAATACACATTCCATACATAGAGATAAAAATCATTCATATGGTGAACACCTGGTAAACGACATTAACAAGATGCATATATAAGAATATCCCCATCATTCCGGGACACCCTTCGGATATGATATAAATTTCGAAGTACTTGTCATAACCCGTCCTTAACCATAAGAACGCGTTAGATAACGTATGATTTCATTGCGAGGTATTGACCTCTATATGAGACATTTTTGAAAGAAAACTGCATATATTATACATTACAAACCATAACCATTATTTTCGTTACAAACTTAAGACAATAAAAAGAAGATTAACGTTTAGCGATAATCTTCGACTTACAAACTTTACAAATGATGACAACAACACGGTTTCTAGCATATTTTACAGTACAACATCTTGGATATGCAGTTTTATTTTTGACACAAACATGCGTACGCAAGATCCTGGTTAGATCCAACATGATACAGCGGAAGCTTTAGAAATCACCTGAGAATAGACATGTTTTAAAAAGGTCAACATAAAGTTGGTGAGATATAGGTTTAATGCCGGCAGCAATATATATATATATAGACCACAAGATTTCGTATATAAACAGTTTAATAAAAGTATTCTAAGTGGTTGAGCACTCGGTAACCATACTTAACATTTTCACGTCGCATATTCCCTTTAATATGAAATCTTACTACACCGTACCAAGTGTAGTCACAAAACGAAGTACTGTGCAACCGTTGAATACTGGTCGTCCAGTCCGGTTGGGGTTGTCAGGCCCGATAGATCTATCAACAGGATTCGCGTTTACAATACCGCTGTAAATATTAGTTACCAAGCTACAGGGAAGTATGCCAGTGGTACAACTCAACGTAGAATATATTTTTCAGTTACTTGTGTCCATATCGTAAAACATAAAATACATGTATTCTCATCCCGAAATATTTAGAGTTTAAAAGTGGGACTATATACTCACTTTTGTCTTGATGATATAAATAATTTGACTCGGTCTTCCGGTTGATATCACGAACCTATCCATATATAATATATCAATATGTTTTCATTTTAAACAAACGTTATATATATATACTTGTTATACTTTTAATACTTTGAATATTTCCTTAGTCCGAAGTTAGCAGTCCGAGGTTAGCAATTCAATTTTTAATGGTTCATTTTTAGATGTTTAATATACCCGCAATGAATAAATACAACCCCCAACGAAATAAATAAAACTCCCGTAAAACCCCATCATAAATGTATTGGTCGAGATTAATCTTGACCCATGGTACCGGTGTTGTCAAATGACGTGTTGCGTACAATCATGGGATCTTATGATTAATCTTCTCGTGTTGCTTACGGGTGATCCTGAACCATATGAAATTGAATTATGAGTACATATATATAAAATATCATGTTATCTTAGAAGTATGTGATTTTATGTAAATTTTTCCAATGAATCCCGAAGTCATTTAAGCCTTGGATAACCAATTTTGTTTCGGTCATAGTTTCTTCGTTACAAGTCCGTTTTCGTTGATTCAACTTGCCATCTCCTTGGATCGAGTCCCTCTTTAAGACTATGAACTGTAAATACCTTAGTTTGTATTCAAAATCACACGGCATAGGTCAAACTTTAGTGAAACTTATGAAGTTAATCATTTTCGTTACAACAAAATCATTTAATGACCATTTTTCTAAAAATACCTATACTTTGAAAAACCAAGTTTTACCTTGTTAAATTAGCATATACATAAGTTATATTACAGGTCTTGAAGTATTTTAAAAGTTAAGTTAGAAGGATCTATTTAGTTTGCAAACAAGTTTGAAAACATTCAAACTATGTTCTTGTTGTTAAACTTGTATACCACAAAATATGATAGCTATATATATATGAATCGAATAAGGTTATGAACATATATTCTACCTCAAGTTCCTTGGATGAAGTTGCTGTAAAAGAGAAGTAAGAAGCTAGAATCAAAAGGGTGATGGAAGTGGATGAAAGATTGGAAGTAAGTTGGTGTTCTTGGAGGGTTTTCTTGAAGTGTTTTTGTATGGTTTTCTTATGGTGTTTAACTAAGGTTTTTATGGCTAGATCTTTAAGGTTTCTTGCTGGATTGTTATGGAGTTTAAAGAGTAAGAACAAGTGTGTGTTTTTGTTAAGAAAATGGAAGTAAAAATGAATCAAATGATGGATCCCTTGATGCTCTTAAAAACGTGATACAAGGGGGGGTATGGACAAAGTTTCAAGTTATAATTTCATGTATCTAGCCTTATTTGTATCCAAGTTCAATTACCTAGCTCTAAGGGCAGTAACAAGAGTAGGTTTGGTGGTGATTTGATGTGTATTTACTATTAGTAAATACGTATAGGAGCTTGGTATGATACGAGTACAAATACTCTAGGTATACGTATAGAAATTTTGTGAAAAATGGAATGAGGATTCAAATATAACTATCTTTTGTGAATACACTTATATGGTTTTATGTATTTAAGTCTTTAAAAGTGATTAAATACATTTCTTATACAATATATGTATAAACATTATATGTCTTAAGTATTTATGTCAAATAACGTTACGTATAGTTATCGTTTTGAAAACTTAAGTTAGTAGTTTCAAAATACACATATAACTTGTTGTTATTAATATAAAATGAGGTATTAAAACATTCATTAATCATGTTAAATATGTATATATACATATATATACACAAACGTATAATTATTATATATTGTATAGTTCGTGATATCATCGGTCAAACTAGACGGTCAAACGTTGTGTAAAACTCTTTTCGGAAACATAAGTCTCAACAATTTGGATTGCTTATCATGTTGGCAAGGTTTAATTTATGTAAATATTAATCTTATAAGTATAGAATGATCGAAAAAGTGCGGGTCGTTACATTACCTCCCCGTTAAATAAATTTCGTCCCGAAATTTTAAAATTGTACCTATTTTGCGTCATCGAGAAACAAGTGTGGATACTTTTGCTTCATCTGATCCTCTCGTTCCCAAGTAAACTCGGGACCTCTTCTAGCATTCCAACGAACCTTAACAATCGGTATATTGCTCTGTTTGAGCTGTTTAACTTCACGGTCCATGATTTCGATTGGTTCTTCGACGAATTGTAGTTTCTCGTCGACATGGATTTCCTCAAGAGGAATGGTGAGGTCTTCCTTTGCAAGACACTTCTTAAGGTTTGAGACGTGAAAGGTATTATGTACTCCGGCGAGTTGTTGTGGTAACTCGAGTCGATAAGCTACCGGTCCAATGCGTTCGATGATCTTAAACGGGCCTACGTATCTTGGGTTCAGTTTACCCCTTTTGCCGAAACGTATTACACCTTTCCAAGGTGACACCTTTAGCATAACCATGTCCCCGACCTGAAACTTTAATGGTTTCCTTCGGACATCGGCGTAGCTCTTTTGGCGACTGCGGGCTGTTTTTAATCTCTCCTTGATTTGCACTATCTTCTCAGTCGTTTCATGTATGATCTCGGGACCAGTTAATTGTCGATCTCCTACTTCATTCCAACAGATAGGAGATCTACACTTCCTTCCATACAATGCTTCGAATGGCGCAGCTCCAATGCTCGCATGATAACTATTATTATACGAGAATTCTGCTAACGGTAGATATTTATCCCAACCGTTTCCAAAATCGATCACACATGCCCTGAGCATGTCTTCAAGAGTCTGAATTGTTCTTTCACTCTGCCCGTCGGTCTGCGGATGATATGCGGTACTCATATCCAAACGAGTTCCTAATGCCTCCTGTAGTGATTGCCAAAACTTTGAGGTAAATCTACTATCACGATCGGATATAATGGAAATAGGTATCCCATGCCTTGAAACAACTTCCTTTATATACAATCGTAATAGTTTCTCCATTCTATCCGTTTCCTTTATAGGCAAGAAATGTGCAGACTTGGTGAGACGATCAACAATCACCCAAATGGTGTCGTATCCCCAGGCAGTCTTTGGTAACTTCGTGATGAAATCCATGGTAATACCATCCCATTTCCATTCTGGGATTTCTGGTTGTTGAAGTAACCCTGACGGCTTCTGGTGTTCTGCTTTGACCTTAGAACAAGTTAAACACTCCCCAACATATGTTGCAACGTCTATCTTCAAATTAGGCCACCAATAATGCGTCTTAAGATCTTGGTACATCTTTCCAACTCCAGGATGTATCGAATATCTTGTCTTATGTGCCTCGTTCAATATCAACTTCCTTAATCCACCCAACTTCGGTACCCAAATACGATTTGCAAAATATCGAATTCCATCTTCCCGCATAACGAGTTGCTTCTCATACTTCTTCATTATTTCATTTCCTATATTTTCTTTAGTAAGTGCTTCTCGTTGAACTTCTTTGATTTGTGAGTTGAGATTCATGCGAATTTTTATGTTCATCGCTCGTACTCGAATTGGTTCTCGTTCCTTTCTGCTTAGAGCATCGGCCACCACGTTCGCCTTCCCGGGATGATAACGAATTTCACAATCATAGTCGTTTATTAACTCGACCCACCTACGTTGCCTCATGTTCAATTGTTTCTGGTCAAAAATATGTTGAAGGCTTTTATGATCAGTAAACACAGTGAATTTAACCCCATACAAGTAGTGTCTCCACATCTTCAATGCAAACACGACTGCTCCTAATTCTAGATCATGCGTCGTATAATTTCGCTCGTGAATCTTCAATTGTCGGGATGCGAATGCAATAACTTTCTTTCGTTGCATAAGAACACAACCAAAACCTTGTCGCGAAGCGTCACAATATATTTCAAAATCATCATTCCCTTCAGGTAACGATAAAATAGGCGCTGTAGTTAACTTCTTCTTCAGTAATTGAAATGCGTTCTCCTGCTCCGAGGTCCATTCGTATTTCTTCCCTTTTTGCGTTAATGTTGTCAGCGGCTTAGCTATTCGGGAAAAATCTTGAATAAACCTTCTATAATAACCGGCTAAACCCAAAAATTGACGTATCTGCGTTGGTGTCTTAGGAGTCTCCCATTTTTCAATAGCTTCAGTTTTTGCTGGATCAACCTGAATTCCTTCGCTATTAACAACGTGACCAAGAAATTGCACTTCTTTCAACCAGAAAGCACACTTAGAAAATTTAGCATAAAGTTGTTCTTTTCTCAACAACTCCAGTATCAACCTTAAATGCTCTTCATGCTCTTGCTCACTCTTGGAATAGATAAGAATATCATCAATGAAAACGATAACAAACTTATCTAAATACGGACTACAAACTCGATTCATGAGGTCCATGAATACAGCTGGCGCATTCGTCAATCCAAACGGCATAACCAAAAATTCGTAATGACCATAACGTGTCCGAAAAGCAGTTTTCGGAATATCCTCTTCTTTGACGCGTAGTTGATGATAGCCCGATCTTAAGTCGATTTTTGAATAAACACATGATCCTTGCAATTGATCAAATAAGTCATCAATTCTCGGTAGTGGATACCGATTCTTGATAGTTAACTTATTTAATTCACGATAGTCTATACACATCCTAAAAGATCCATCTTTCTTCTTAACAAACAAAATTGGAGCTCCCCACGGTGAAGTACTCGGTCGTATGAATCCACGGTCCAGTAATTCTTTTAACTGACTTTGAAGTTCTTTTAACTCGGACGGTGCAAGTCTATATGGAGCACGAGCCACTGGTGCAGCTCCTGGTACTAAATCTATTTGAAATTCTACCGATCTAAATGGAGGTAATCCCGGCAACTCTTCCGGAAAAACTTCAGGAAAATCTCTTGCCACAGGCACGTCGTTGATGCCCTTTTCTTTCTTTTCGACTTTATTAACATGTGCTAAAATAGCGTAACATCCCTTTTCTAAACACTTCTTGGCCTTCAAACAACTAATGAGTTTTAGCTTTGAATTACCCTTCTCTCCATAAATCATCACTGGCATTTTATCCTTACCAGGAATACGAATTGCCTTCTTAGCACAAACAACTTCCGCTCCTATTTTGGACATCCAGTCCATGCCGACTATTACATCAAAACCTCCTAATTCTACGGGTATTAAGTCGATTTTAAACGTTTCTCCGGCTAGATTTATTTCACAATCACGACAAATTTTATCGGCTTTAATTAGCTTACCATTAGCTAACTCAATCAAGTACTTAGCATCTAGAGGTAATGATGAACAATTCAATTTAGTGTAAAAATTTATACACACGTAACTTCTATCGGCGCCAGTATCAAATAAAATAGATGCTGATAAGTTATTAATGGTAAACGTACCCGTAACAAGTTCCGGGTCTTCTCGTGCCTCTCTAGCATTAATAACAAACGCTCTTCCACGTGCAGGTCCGCCATTCTGATTCGGGCACTGGCTCTTATAATGACCTTGTTTTCCACACCCAAAACAAGTAATGTTAGCCAAAGCAGTTCTATTTGCGTTGGTGGCAGGAGTCTTGTTACCATTTGCATTCGTAACGAGAGCCTTACAATCTTCAGCAAGATGTCCCTGTCTATTGCATTTAGTGCACAACACACTACAGTAACCAAAATGATGTTTGTGACAACGGTTGCACAAAGGACTTTGTCCTTTGTAACCAAAGCCTGAACCGCTACCCGCACCTTTCGTGGTTTCTTGTTTCTTATAAGGTTGTTGTTGGTTACCTCGATCATAACCTCCATTCCACTTTTTCTTGTTCCCCAATACCTTCACCTCAGTATTGAATGCTTTCTTGTCCAAAATGACCTGATCCATTAGCTCGTTTGCCATGGTTATAGCTTCATGAATTGTCTTAGGTTTCGATGCCGTAACGTTTGCCTTGACCTTTTTGGGCAAACCACCTTTGTACATTTCAATCTTCCGTGCTTCGGTTGGAACCAATTCAGGACATAGTAAAACCAATTCCATGAATCGCTGATTGTAGTTGGTGATTTCAGTACCAACCACCTTCAAACTTCGTAACTCATCTTCTAACTTAATAACCTCATTCCTTGGACAATACTCGGTGATTATCATTGCTTTGAATTCTTCCCATGGAGTATCATAAGCTGCATCTCCTCCTACCGCCTTCACATAATTCTTCCACCATGTGAGTGCACTATCTTGTAAAGTGCACGATGCATACTTGGTCATGTCTTTTTCATCACAACCGCTGATTTTGAACACCGTCTCCATCTTTTCTATCCATCGGGTTAAACCGATAGGTCCTTCCGTTCCACTGAATGATGAAGGTTTGCAAGCTTGAAACGTCTTGTAGGAGCATCCTACGCGAGGATTTGGATTAGCTGCAGTAGCTCTTGCAGCTTCGACCCATAGCATTCTATCGTTGACTCGCTGGTTGATGAAGTTCTCGACTTCTTGTTCCGTCATTCGGTTCAATCGCGCCATTTCCTAATGAAAGAAAATAATTATTCACATGGATTATTATAGATGTAGTGTGTATTTATAGTACATTTATAGCTTGTTAATAATATGAACCAGGTATTATTATAAAAGCCTTTTCTTCTTATTAGCGTTTTATAATTATATCTTGGGTAGTACCTACCCGTTAATGTTCATACTTAATAGCTTAGTACAGAATCAATTACTACAATCTAAATAATACTTAACCATGGAAAATTATTGCATTTCATACTTCGCTATTTTACATATGCTTATCTTACATCAAACTTTAAGCAAACCACACTAATAATATTATACAAAACATTATATGATTCCATGGCTTAATACAGCAGTGCATCGTTCGGTCTATTTTCTAGGGCGTTTAGTTCCAATGAATGGCCTAACGCTTATCCTAGCTGTCTGCCTACGTTTTGGCTGAGGAGCCGAAGAACTAGATGCGGGGATTGCACTAATAGGAATAGCGGGAATAGGGGTGGTAGTGTTGAGTGGAATTGGTGCTACGTCATTCTTACTAAGTTCGGGATTTGAATTTTCTAATTCATTCGCTTTTCGTTTCTTTCCTTGATCGAATTTTTCTTTCGTAATTTCTAGTATTTCTTCCTCGGGTTCACTTTCCTCTTCGGGTTCACTTTCCTCCTCGGGTTCACTTTCCTCTTCGGGTTCACTTTCCTCCTCGGGTTCACTTTCCGATATTTCTATAGTTGGTTCATCTGGAAATTGTGAGTCTTCCCCAAAAATACCATTTTCGTCATCGGATATGTTAATGACTGAAACACAATCTGATGATTCTGGTTCGGAATCGCTGAATGTGATAACAAGTTTTGAGCCCGACATCTATCATATAACAACTAACCCATTAGTACTACATAATATTTACATATAAATTTTAACCAACAATGATAAGCAATGGTTTTTAAATCAGACCCGGTCAAAGTCCAGACTTACTAATGTATCCTAACGACTTATCGGTTAGACACACTAATGCAAACCTGGTTCGCTAAGACCAACGCTCTGATACCACATGTCATAACCCGTCCTTAACCATAAGAACGCGTTAGATAACGTATGATTTCATTGCGAGGTATTGACCTCTATATGAGACATTTTTGAAAGAAAACTGCATATATTATACATTACAAACCATAACCATTATTTTCGTTACAAACTTAAGACAATAAAAAGAAGATTAACGTTTAGCGATAATCTTCGACTTACAAACTTTACAAATGATGACAACAACACGGTTTCTAGCATATTTTACAGTACAACATCTTGGATATGCAGTTTTATTTTTGACACAAACATGCGTACGCAAGATCCTGGTTAGATCCAACATGATACAGCGGAAGCTTTAGAAATCACCTGAGAATAGACATGTTTTAAAAAGGTCAACATAAAGTTGGTGAGATATAGGTTTAATGCCGGCAGCAATATATATATATAGACCACAAGATTTCGTATATAAACAGTTTAATAAAAGTATTCTAAGTGGTTGAGCACTCGGTAACCATACTTAACATTTTCACGTCGCATATTCCCTTTAATATGAAATCTTACTACACCGTACCAAGTGTAGTCACAAAACGAAGTACTGTGCAACCGTTGAATACTGGTCGTCCAGTCCGGTTGGGGTTGTCAGGCCCGATAGATCTATCAACAGGATTCGCGTTTACAATACCGCTGTAAATATTAGTTACCAAGCTACAGGGAAGTATGCCAGTGGTACAACTCAACGTAGAATATATTTTTCAGTTACTTGTGTCCATATCGTAAAACATAAAATACATGTATTCTCATCCCGAAATATTTAGAGTTTAAAAGTGGGACTATATACTCACTTTTGTCTTGATGATATAAATAATTTGACTCGGTCTTCCGGTTGATATCACGAACCTATCCATATATAATATATCAATATGTTTTCATTTTAAACAAACGTTATATATATATACTTGTTATACTTTTAATACTTTGAATATTTCCTTAGTCCGAAGTTAGCAGTCCGAGGTTAGCAATTCAATTTTTAATGGTTCATTTTTAGATGTTTAATATACCCGCAATGAATAAATACAACCCCCAACGAAATAAATAAAACTCCCGTAAAACCCCATCATAAATGTATTGGTCGAGATTAATCTTGACCCATGGTACCGGTGTTGTCAAATGACGTGTTGCGTACAATCATGGGATCTTATGATTAATCTTCTCGTGTTGCTTACGGGTGATCCTGAACCATATGAAATTGAATTATGAGTACATATATATAAAATATCATGTTATCTTAGAAGTATGTGATTTTATGTAAATTTTTCCAATGAATCCCGAAGTCATTTAAGCCTTGGATAACCAATTTTGTTTCGGTCATAGTTTCTTCGTTACAAGTCCGTTTTCGTTGATTCAACTTGCCATCTCCTTGGATCGAGTCCCTCTTTAAGACTATGAACTGTAAATACCTTAGTTTGTATTCAAAATCACACGGCATAGGTCAAACTTTAGTGAAACTTATGAAGTTAATCATTTTCGTTACAACAAAATCATTTAATGACCATTTTTCTAAAAATACCTATACTTTGAAAAACCAAGTTTTACCTTGTTAAATTAGCATATACATAAGTTATATTACAGGTCTTGAAGTATTTTAAAAGTTAAGTTAGAAGGATCTATTTAGTTTGCAAACAAGTTTGAAAACATTCAAACTATGTTCTTGTTGTTAAACTTGTATACCACAAAATATGATAGCTATATATATATGAATCGAATAAGGTTATGAACATATATTCTACCTCAAGTTCCTTGGATGAAGTTGCTGTAAAAGAGAAGTAAGAAGCTAGAATCAAAAGGGTGATGGAAGTGGATGAAAGATTGGAAGTAAGTTGGTGTTCTTGGAGGGTTTTCTTGAAGTGTTTTTGTATGGTTTTCTTATGGTGTTTAACTAAGGTTTTTATGGCTAGATCTTTAAGGTTTCTTGCTGGATTGTTATGGAGTTTAAAGAGTAAGAACAAGTGTGTGTTTTTGTTAAGAAAATGGAAGTAAAAATGAATCAAATGATGGATCCCTTGATGCTCTTAAAAACGTGATACAAGGGGGGGTATGGACAAAGTTTCAAGTTATAATTTCATGTATCTAGCCTTATTTGTATCCAAGTTCAATTACCTAGCTCTAAGGGCAGTAACAAGAGTAGGTTTGGTGGTGATTTGATGTGTATTTACTATTAGTAAATACGTATAGGAGCTTGGTATGATACGAGTACAAATACTCTAGGTATACGTATAGAAATTTTGTGAAAAATGGAATGAGGATTCAAATATAACTATCTTTTGTGAATACACTTATATGGTTTTATGTATTTAAGTCTTTAAAAGTGATTAAATACATTTCTTATACAATATATGTATAAACATTATATGTCTTAAGTATTTATGTCAAATAACGTTACGTATAGTTATCGTTTTGAAAACTTAAGTTAGTAGTTTCAAAATACACATATAACTTGTTGTTATTAATATAAAATGAGGTATTAAAACATTCATTAATCATGTTAAATATGTATATATACATATATATACACAAACGTATAATTATTATATATTGTATAGTTCGTGATATCATCGGTCAAACTAGACGGTCAAACGTTGTGTAAAACTCTTTTCGGAAACATAAGTCTCAACAATTTGGATTGCTTATCATGTTGGCAAGGTTTAATTTATGTAAATATTAATCTTATAAGTATAGAATGATCGAAAAAGTGCGGGTCGTTACAGTACTAAAGCATCCGGTACTTTGGATGGGGTTTGTTAGGCCCAATATATCTATCTTTAGGATTCGCGTCAATTAGGGTGTCTGTTCCCTAATTCTTAGATTACCAGACTTAATAAAAAGGGGCATATTCGATTTCGATAATTCAACCATAGAATGTAGTTTCACGTACTTGTGTCTATTTTGTAAATCATTTATAAAACCTGCATGTATTCTCATCCCAAAAATATTAGATTTTAAAAGTGGGACTATAACTCACTTTCACAGATTTTTACTTCGTCGGAAAGTAAGACTTGGCCACTGGTTGATTCACGAACCTATAACAATATATACATATATATCAAAGTATGTTCAAAATATATTTACAACACTTTTAATATATTTTGATGTTTTAAGTTTATTAAGTCAGCTGTACTCGTTAGTAACCTACAACTAGTTGTCCACAATTAGATGTACAGAAATAAATCGATAAATATTATCTTGAATCAATCCATGACCCAGTGTATACGTATCTCAGTATTGATCACAACTTAAACTATATATATTTTGGAATCAACCTCAACCCTGTATAGCTAACTCCAACATTCACATATAGAGTGTCTATGGTTGTTCCGAAATATATATAGATGTGTCGACATGATAGGTCGAAACATTGTATACGTGTCTATGGTATCTCAAGATTACATAATATACAATACAAGTTGATTAAGTTACGGTGTTTTTCGTGTCTCCAGGTTTTAAATCATTAAGTTAGCATATCATATAGATATTGAACATGTGTTTAGCTGATTTTAAAAGTCAAGTTAGAAGGATTAACTTTTGTTTGTGAACAAGTTTAGAATTAACTAAACTATGTTCTAGTGATTACAAGTTTAAACCTTCGAATAAGATAGCTTTATATGTATAAATCGAATGATGTTATGAACATCATTACTACCTTAAGTTCCTTGGATAAACCTACTGGAAAAGAGAAAAATGGATCTAGCTTCAACGGATCCTTGGATGGCTCGAAGTTCTTGAAGCAGAATCATGACACGAAAACAAGTTCAAGTAAGATCATCACTTGAAATAAGATTGTTATAGTTATAGAAATTGAACCAAAGTTTGAATATGATTATTACCTTGTATTAGAATGATAACCTACTGTAAGAAATAAAGATTTCTTGAGGTTGGATGATCACCTTACAAGATTGGAAGTGAGCTAGCAAACTTGAAAGTATTCTTGATTTTATGTAACTAGAACTTATAGAATATATGAAGAACACTTAGAACTTGAAGATAGAACTTGAGAGAGATCAATTAGATGAAGAAAATTGAAGAATGAAAGTGTTTGTAGGTGTTTTTGGTCGTTGGTGTATGGATTAGATATAAAGGATATGTAATATTGTTTTCATGTAAATAATTCATGAATGATTACTCATATTTTTGTAATTTTATGAGATATTTCATGCTAGTTGCCAAATGATGGTTCCCACATGTGTTAGGTGACTCACATGGGCTGCTAAGAGCTGATCATTGGAGTGTATATACCAATAGTACATACATCTAAAAGCTGTGTATTGTACGAGTACGAATACGGGTGCATACGAGTAGAATTGTTGATGAAACTGAACGAGGATGTAATTGTAAGCATTTTTGTTAAGTAGAAGTATTTTGATAAGTGTATTGAAGTCTTTCAAAAGTGTATAAATACATATTAAAACACTACATGTATATACATTTTAACTGAGTCGTTAAGTCATCGTTAGTCGTTACATGTAAGTATTGTTTTGAAACCTTTAGGTTAACGATCTTGTTAAATGTTGTTAACCCAATGTTTATAATATCAAATGAGATTTTAAATTATTATATTATCATGATATTATCATGTATGAATATCTCTTAATATGATATATATACATTAAATGTATTTACAACGATAATCGTTACATATATGTCTCGTTTAAAAATCATTAAGTTAGTGGTCTTGTTTTTACATATGTAGTTCATTGTTAATATACTTAATGATATGTTTACTTATCATAGTATCATGTTAACTATATATATATATATCCATATATATGTCATCATATAGTTTTTATAAGTTTTAACGTTCGTGAATCACCGGTCAACTTGGGTGGTCAATTGTCTATATGAAACATATTTCAATTAATCAAGTCTTAACAAGTTTGATTGCTTAACATGTTGGAAATATTTAATCATGTAAATATCAATCTTAATTAATATATATAAACATGGAAAAGTTCGTGTCACTACAGTCTGTTAGGTTGAGCCTCAAAAAAATTGTGAACTGTTTCATATATTCAATTGACCTTCGATTGTTTTCGACGATTCACGAACCATTAATTGTAAATAAATGTGTATACATATAAAAATAAATATAAATATATGTATAAAGTATATTAAAAATAATTAATTAATGATTGTAGTACTCGTTGGACGTTTAGATTATTATTTAGATAAGTTTAATTCGAACTTACGTGGTTTTAGAATAAACGATGATCCGAAAATAGGTTGTATCAATTTTAGATTTATTAAAAATATATTTAAAATATATTTTATTAATTTTAAAAATATTTGATTTTTAGTTGGGATCGAGCTCGGATGACAGATCAATTTTTATGAACGATATTAAACAAGTTTAAGACTCGAACTTATGAGAAGTTGGAATTAAATATTGGTCCATAATTAAGTTATGTAAAGTTAGATTTATTAAAAATATTTTTACTTTGATGAGTTGAATTCTAATACTCTGTACAGATTACTTGGAGTTTAAAATAAATAGTAGACGCACTCTTTTGATTAGGTTTCAAACATTTAATGACTGAAATAAATAAATGGATTTAACTCTAAAATGTGGGATATTCTAAATTAAATATATCCGTAACTGTTTAGCATTAGACATAACATTAGACACGATATAATACCCCGTGATTTAACAAAATGCCAATTACCCGGCTGCTAATCTATTGAACTCCTGTTTCTTTCTTAACTTCCTTGCATTATGATGTTATGATTGATGATTATAATATATGTTAGTGTTTTATCTTTTTGGATTACAGCTCACTAAAGCTTATATATATTTATATATATAAACAAAACATACACATACATATGAACTATCTATCTACTTCTGCTCATCATCAAACTTTATCAACCATCACCCTTGATCACCACACGCCACCATCATCACCCATGACCAACGAACCATCCATGATCACCCTAAACCATCACCTTGATTCACAACCGAGAACCACCACCGAATACCTACACCACCTGCCTCTTCTTCTTCTTCTTCTTTGTTTCGATTCGATCAAAACCACAAACCATTGAACCTTCTTCTTGTTCAATACATCACTACTATCGTGAACCCACCACTCTCCACCATCTTCGGTCACCATGAACAACCCAACATCACCTCGCCACCACCATTCAACAACCATGAGTCACCTGCTGCTGTTTCTATGTCTGTTACGAGAACTAAAATCGATTACACACCACTGCCACCACCTAGTATCGACCTCCTTCTACCACCTTCTCTCTCTCATTCTCCAATCCTCTAACTACCTCACTTCCTCCACGACACCAATCATCATTCCAATACCACAATCCATAGCCAACATCACTAGTTATCAACAAGTGTTAGTGCACCTACAGCTGCAAACGATTTCTGTTTCTATCAAGGGTAGTAGCTGTTGCTACTACTTTTCGTGAACAACTGGACACCCTCAATGAAAGGACCCGTTCATATACATTATAAACGATTCACAATAGTTGATTACATCGCGAGGTATTTGACCTCTATCTGATACATTTTACAAACATTGCATTTGTTTTTAAAAGACAAACTTTCTTTACATTGAAAATTGACAGGCATGTATACCATTTCATAATATCCACTATTCAACTATAAATTGACTTAATAATAATAATCTTTAATGAACTCAATGACTTGAATGCAACGTTCTTCGAAATATGCCATGAAAGACTCCAATTAATATCTTTAAAATGAGCAAATGCACAGCGGAAGATTTCTTTAATACCTGAGAATAAACATGCTTTAAAGTGTCAACCAAAAGGTTGGTGAGTTCATTAGTTTATCATAATCATTCATTTTCATCATTTTAATAGACCACAAGAATTTCATTTCCAGTTCTCATAAATATACGTCCCATGTATAGAGACAAAAATCATTCATATAGATTGAACACCTGGTAACCGACATTCACAATATGCATATAAGAATATCCCCATCATTCCGGGATCCTCCTTCGGACATGATATAAATTTCGAAGTACTAAAGCATCCGGTACTTTGGATGGGGCTTGTTGGGCCCAATAGATCTATCTTTAGGATTCGCGTTAATTAGGGTGTCTGTTCCCTAATTCTTAGATTACCAGACTTAATAAAAAGGGGCATATTCGATTTCGATAATTCAACCATATAATGTAGTTTCGATTACTTGTGTCTATTTCGTAAAACATTTATAAAAATTGCGCATGTATTCTCAGCCCAAAAATATAAAGGGTAAAAAGGCAAATGAAACTCACCATACTATATTTCGTAGTGAAAATACATATAACGTCATTGAACTAGTGCAAGGTTGGCCTCGGATTCACGAACCTAAATTAATTATATATAATTATATGTTGGTCAATATTTGTCTAACAATTAGGTCAGGTCATAGTGTACTACAATCCTAATGCTCGAGACTAATATGCAAAAGTCAACAAAAGTCAATTTGACTCAAAATGATTTCCAAAATTTATACATGATTATAATATATTTTAAATATCGTCGTTTTATATTTTTAAATATTTTTAAAAGATTTATTAGAGTAAATAATATAATTCATTTATTAATAAATAAAATTTTATATTAAAATTTATATAATAAAATATACTTTTATATATATTAAGTAATAAAATTTATAGGGTTCATTTAATATCATAAAGATAATATGATAGGTATTATTAAAGTAATTTATTACACGTAGTAAAATATGTTTGTATTACATATTTATTTGATAAAATAATATCTATAGTGTTAGTAAGTAAAAGTTGTATTATTTTGTAATAATAATTATTATTATAAAAATATCAATATTTATAATTACTAAGATGATATTATGATAAAACGATAATTCTAATTATGATAACTTTAATATTTATGATAATTTTTAATATTATCTTTAAAATAATAATTCTATTTAAAATGATAATAAAAATGATATTTTATAGTAACAATGACATTTCTATTAAAATGATAATTTTTGTTAAAATGATAATTTTTGTTAAAATGATAGTTTTGATACTAACGATACTTTTAATAATAATAGTAATGATAAAAATAATAAGAACTATAATTTTATCTAAATCAATATCTTATAATATTTTAATTTCATCATGATACTCTTACTCATTATTTCCTAATCGTTTCGTTTAATAGCTTTTAATCGTCTTTTATATCGTGTTCATAATAATGATAATAATAGTAATCAAAATAATTAGGTGTTACTAATATTAGTTTTAATTACAATAATACTAATAATGATAATTACTATGACATTATTAACGATAATGATAATATAATAATAATAATAACAATAACCATTTTTAAATAATGATATATATATATATATATATATATATATATATATATATATATATTAATAATGATAATAATAATAATAATAATAATAATAATAATAATTAGATAATAATAATAATAATAATAATACTAATTATAACTTTAATGATAATAACGATAGTAATAATAATAAAAAAAACAATTTTTAATGATAAATCCTTTTATTGATAAAGATAATAATAATAATAATAATAAGATAAAACTAGAATGGCGATAATAACGATGATAATAACGACGATAATAATAATCATTTTTAATAATAATACAAAAATTCGATGGACTATAACTTCAAATCCGTTCATCGAAATCATTCGATATCTAAATAAAAAGTTCTTAATTTTTCGCTAGCTTTTCAACGACATGCATATCTTATACCTTATCTCAGTCGCATATATAACTAATTCAGGATTCAACATAACCTAAGTAAAGGCAATATCAAAAGTACAAACATGCATAATCCTATATACTCGAGCACTAGTCAGGGATACACTATTAGTATGTAAAAGTTAAATTATGAGTACTCACGTATCAATATTGAGATTCAATATTGCAGGAAAGGTATGTAGACACAACGGAGATGATAAACACTATATTGACCTCATGAGCATACCCATGAACCATACCCAATCACCTCCATAGCTATAAACCATAATTTCCTTAATCCAATCCCACTCGAAAAACAATTTCGAAATCACTCGGACCGCACTCCGACGTAATATTTTATGTATACTAATAATATCTTGAAATAATACGGAGTAAATATATATATGTAAATCGATTGATAGAGTTTAGAGAAAAATATTTTTAAGTTTCTATGAAATAATAAAACCTATTGAATTCTATTTATAATAGATTTTTGAATTATTAAAGTGAATTATTAAAATATGAATTATTAAAGTGAATTATTAAAGTGAATTATTAAAGTATGAATTATTAAAGTGAATTATTAAAGTATGAATTATTAAAGTGAATTATTAAAGTATGAATTATTAAAGTGAATTATTAAAGTTAAAGTAAAGTAAAAATAAAGTAAAGGTAAAGTTTAAGTATAGTAAAAGTATAAAACTATGTACGTATAATACGCGTATAAATATATATAATATTAATTTAAATCGTTATATATATTTAATAAAATAAAATATAAATATCGTTATCTTTATCATACTGGTTAAGTAATGAGTTGTCAAAAGTGGTTCTAGATATTTATAAAAGTTATATACGTTTTAATAATAAAGTTCTTTTTAAACTGAAAACGTTTTTGTACGTTTGAAACTAAATCAAATAAATATAATAATTTTGTTTTCCAAAACCAAATATATTTTTAAGAATCATTTTGTTTAAAGGTTAAAATAATGGAAATCGTTATATCATAAAACGTTTTAGAAAAGTAAAATCATATATATTCATAATAGGTTTCAAGTTTTTAAATTACAGTCTGTTGGTGAAGCATGGGATAAAGTTCAAAGGTTAAATAAACGTATGAAATCATCTTAATGAAAAATGTCAAGTTACTTACTTGTCGATATCCAACATCTAAGTTAGTTACACTTCACGTTCTTACTTATAAATCACTTTACCATTTTTCGAATGTTGTAAAAAAAAATGGATTTCTTAAATCACAGTGGACCTCATAACATAGACCCGTAATCATATCACAATGTATCTGATAAATTAATCATTTTATATTATCTTCTAATTCCATCGATAAACATATTGAAACAAATACGTTCATGTAAAATATTATACATTTAATACTTTATTAATATTCTCAAGTTATAATATATATACATATATATATACATATTTATTTATATATAACGGTTCGTGAATCGTTGGAATTTGGTCGAGGTTATAATGAATGTATGAACACAATTTAAAATTCTTGAGATTTAACTTAACAAACTTTGCTTATCGTGTTGGAATAATATAAAGAT
This sequence comes from Rutidosis leptorrhynchoides, assembly GCF_046630445.1. Taxonomy (NCBI): domain Eukaryota; kingdom Viridiplantae; phylum Streptophyta; class Magnoliopsida; order Asterales; family Asteraceae; genus Rutidosis; species Rutidosis leptorrhynchoides. The sequence continues at coordinate 210,680,382 of NC_092339.1, forward strand.
AAAGTTTAAATTTGGTTGGAAATTTTCGGGTTGTCACAGTACCTACCCGTTAAAGAAATTTCGTCCCGAAATTTGAGTGGAAAGGTCGTGAATGATAATAAGTATGTTTTCATGATGCATACAGGCTGAAAATTAGAGTTTTATCATCAGCGAATAATTTGGATAAACAATCCATTTATATGAAGAGTACGAATGAAGCTAACATAGAAGAGTGAAATGAGTAAGTGTAGATTCATCTTATCATTTGACGTAGATATGATTGATTTCCAGATTTCAAGGGATTTGAAGAAAATCTTTGTAATAAGATTTGATTCTCCGGTAACAAAGGGAATTAGGATCCGCTTTAAATACGATCGTCCATTCTAATTGTTCTGTCGGAGATTTTCTTATAAATTTACCTCCTTCATTTTCTTACAACTCACACCTTCTGTTGATGCATTTTATGCAAGTCCCTAGACATCTACCCACGTCCATTGCAGGTACAACAGTTTACAGGCCACCATGATCGTTCGTTATTATCCTATCCGTGTTTGTATGTGGTTACAGGAACTGCAGGAACGAGATTTGGATGTTTGACTATGTTAGACTTAGTCAGACGTCCGAGTGAAGCCTCACTCGTACGGATGACAGGCTCATACGCACGGTTGATGCTGAGCTAAGTCACAATTACAACCTAAATGAGAAGACACGAGTGAGTGATCACCCGTACGGCTGATGAAGCCAACTCATATGTGTGATGGATGAATCGTATGGGTGAGTCAATAGCAGGGGTATATAAAGTCTTATGTTCTTCATTTTAGGTTAAGCCTCTCATTTGTCACACACACTCAGATCTGGTGAGCTCCTCCGATTCTCTCTCAACCCAAATCACTCAGGTGGTGAATAAAAGCTCTAAGTGTTGATCTAATCACAATTGATTTAGTTGTGGTATGACTAAATTAATCCTAAAAAGCTTAACCTATTCACTAGAGGGTTTGATTCACTTATTCCGTTATTGTGTGAGTTAAATCTGTTGATTTCTAAGTTCCTAGTCATGTTTCATCACCTTCTATTCTTTCCCCCTCAACTCATATTTTAAAGTATTCATCAATATGCTCCATCCAGTTCTGATTCTCGATATACTTCTAACTTTCATATCGGTCATTCTTCTTTTTCATCTACCGCCGGAAGAATCTATTTACTTCTACTATACTCTTGGGTTTATAGTGTTTCTAGTTCTCCCGTGTCTTTATATTGATATATGCATCGATATATATGGTTTATAACTTTTGGTTTGTCGTTGGGCTTTATATCTTCCCTTATATTTCAAAGTCTCTGTTTCTATCTTCTATAATTATTGTCATCCACAGTTAATGCTCTCTTTTATTTGCTGCAATTTATACCCCAATTTCTATTTCGTAGTTTTGTCCTTTCGTTTCTTCTTCTTGCGATTAAGCACCGCTTGTAATGGTCCATAATTTGCAGATATGAATTTTGAAATGAACATTGTTAATGTTCTAGGAAGAAAATTGTAATGGCAAGATCTTGACTTGTCAAATTACCAGAATACCTCAGAAAAAGCCGAATCATCAAGAAATATTTTCTTGATATTTTAGAGGTTAAATAGAATACAAGAGTCGTATAACATGGCACATGATGATGTTATGATCTGTGAATCATCACGTTCCATTTAGAAACTCAGCATGAATTACTATAATATAATCACGTTGATCAAGTGTCATTATATTATACTAACTCATGCTTCAGTTTCCAACACTACTTCAAAAATATTCATATTTTAAACTCAAAGGTTTACAGAGTATAGGAACTAAACAGTTTCCTTTTTGATGTAATACAGATAGCGCAAAGAGATAAATGATTCCAGATAAGAATAGTTATGGAAATATCTTCAGAAATATGGAGGATATTTATAATGAAAGATACGATGATATCTTAGAATTTCTAATATCAGAGGATGATGAATTATGTTGTCTGTAAGGGTTTAGTGTCAGGAGTAAGGTATTCGTTAATGACTTCAGCAGACACTGAATCATTTGGATTCTTTGAAGGTAGGTTCAGTCTTTGTGATTTGTCCACAGCCTCCTTCATACTTTGCTCAATCCGTTTTCCAGTTCTAAAACTTCTCTATTTCTGAGCTTTGCTAATACACTAATCTTTATCATCAAACTTTTTACTGCTAAGGTCGTTTACAGTTTTTGTTACTTCATCAGCATTTCGAGAACTAGTTCGCGGTTCAGAGTGTTTTTCAGAAACTTCACATTCGAAGTATGTAAGCCTTGGAAATAGACATTATGTATAACTGTTGGCGTCAACATGCTGTGAGATTTCAAAATACTAATTTCTAATTCCCAATGATTCATATGGCAATTCTCGTTACAAGAGGCAGATGAGTAAATGATGAGGTTTTGATAAATATAATGATTCTTCGGAATGCCCAAGATCAGTGAAGTTGTTGGTAAGTTTATTGCTAATGTGGTGGAATATGAAAGGTTCTCCGGTAACAAAAGGGTAATCACATATATCAAAATTATGATAAGGCTACTTCGAATGAAAAAATCGAAGTTGTGTTGCTGGAGCTGTGATATAATTTGCTACTTTGCAAAGGAATTGCAAGGTTATTTTTGCTAATAAATGCCAAAAGATCTGACACAGATATGTGTTGAATTATGACTTTGGTTTCGAGAGCTTTTTAAGTACATAACTGTGGGTAATATGTGGTTGGATCATCATCTCGATTGCTCATTATTTGAAGTGTCTTCAGAGATTTTCGAAGGGTTTGAACACAGATTGTAATCGTTTGTATACATTTGATGTTCTAACACACTTTTGAAGTCAAAGTATAGCTTTGAAAGATGTAGGAATCTAAAAGTGATGGTACCGGTTATATCTCAAATTGAATTCTGAGATTTTAAAATCAGAATATGTAATTGGGTTTTAATGAGTATGGTTGTTTTGATTTCTATGAAAGAATGTATATTATTGTGAAAGTAGGAAGTATAATTGATACTTTGCTTAATCTGATTCGAAGAATGTAACATATTAATTGTGAATTTATATATATCTCTCGGGTATTACCTACCCATTAAAAAATTTTTCACAATTAATATTTTGTACATAAGAATTTTATTACAGTCTTTATGAAAATATATATGTATATATTCTTCTCAGATGTAACATAGATTTTAATGAGTTAATACTAAATTAAACTCATTCGATTTACGGTTGGAACTAGAATTGAATAATTCCTTGAAGGCTTTAGAGGTTACATAAGTATTTCTTCAATAATATTTAAATTATGAATCAATACTTCATTATTTGTTGAGATGTGATGTTGGTTTTTGTTAAATTCTTGTGAACTTCGCAAAGTACGAATGATGTTATCTGAAAAGTTTCGGTTACATCAATGATGAAGTGTAAAATCAAATATATACTTGATTTATTAGGAATTGGAATTTGTTGAATTGAGACAGAGATTGTAGTTAACGATGGTTAAGTCGCGGGTGAGGGACGTACATTATTGCATATTTGTAATATGAATTAACCGAGTAGTTAAGATTCACACACAATAGCTTAGCACGGAAAGATTTATTTTTTATTTCAAAATATATATATATATATATATATATATATATATATAATATATATATATAATTTCTTCAGAGGGAATGAGTTAATTCTTCATAACTTGTTGATACAATATACACGTTATTGATTCGTAATGATGTAAACAGTGATTCTTGAACTGACGGAGTTTGTGATGTTATAGGTGTTGTTGATTCTGATGTTGACTGTACTGACAATGCTGGTGACGCTGACGGTACTGTTGATGCTATTGGTAAAACAAGTTTAACTTGTTAATCACACACCATTTTTGTCAGGGTTTCTACTCTTCCTTCTATCATTTTGGTTCGCTTAACTTATTTATGGTTAGGGCTAGATTAGATAATCTCTAAGACTTTAGAGATTATATAATCGCCGCGGAATGTTTCTCCAATGAAGTTATGAATTAATACTTCGTCAGTTATTGTTGTTGGTACTCCTTGGTATCTATGGTGCGTATGACGTTGATACTCGTGGGACAGATTGTGAAGTTGAGGTTTACAACGCGGTTGTGGTTGGAGGTGGTAATGGTACTGTTGCCGTTGATGATGGTGGTACTGGTTATGTTGCTGATGCTGCTGCTGGTGTTTGTAATCTCTGCACCATATTCTCCAAAGCCACTACCCGAGCGCGAAGTTCGTTGACTTCTTCTATTATTCCAGGATGATTGTCGGTCGGAACGAGCGGATAAATAAAATCTAGAATTTGATGTAGTATATAATCGTGACGAGATACCCTTGAAATGAGAGAGAAAATGGTGTCTCGAACAGGTTCGCCGGTAAGTGCTTCAGGTTCTTCGCCAAGAGGGCAATGTGGTGGATGGAAAGGATCGCCTTCTTCTTGTTTCCAATGATTGAGGAGGCTACGAACCCATCCCCCAATTCATCCAGAATAGGTGATGACTGATTTGTTGATCCATTCTGGTCACACTGCTTTCGGAGCTTGAGTGAGATTCTATTTCGGAATCCGAGTGACTTGAACTGATGATAAATTCCATTTCATACGATTAGATAAAGGTTTTTTTGATATAAAATGATTTTTCGGCTATCGGGTGATATTCTATTTACATAGGATATCTATATATAGAGATCAAAAGATTTCATAGATTACGGAGGAATTTGCAGGATATGTCAGGCAAAGTTTAAAGTAACAGATACGATAAGATATGATTTAGCAGATACGCTAAGATATGAATTTTGTCTATACACTACTCATGCAATTAATGTAGCAAGACGTGTCTAGACTAATAATGATAAGCAGGTAATTTCCTATGGATGATAAGCAGATGATTTCCAACTAGAAATGATAAGCAAAACTTTTGACATGCAGACACGGTCGAAGTCCAGACTCACTAATGCATCCTAACGACTTATCAGTTAGACACACTAATGCAGACCTGGTTCGCTAAGACCACCGCTCTGATACCAACTGAAAGGACCCGTTCATATACATTATAAACGATTCACAATAGTTGATTACATCGCGAGGTATTTGACCTCTATATGATACATTTTACAAACATTGCATTTATTTTTAAAAGACAAACTTTCTTTACATCGAAAATTGACAGGCATGTATACCATTTCATAATATCCACTATTCAACCATAAATTGACTTAATAATAATAATCTTTAATGAACTCAATGACTTGAATGCAACGTTCTTCGAAATATGCCATGAAAGACTCCAATTAATATCTTTAAAATGAGCAAATGCACAGCGGAAGATTTCTTTAATACCTGAGAATAAACATGCTTTAAAGTGTCAACCAAAAGGTTGGTGAGTTCATTAGTTTATCATAATCATTCATTTTCATCATTTTAATAGACCACAAGAATTTCATTTCCAGTTCTCATAAATATACGTCCCATGCATAGAGACAAAAATCATTCATATGGATTGAACACCTGGTAACCGACATTCACAATATGCATAAAAGAATATCCCCATCATTCCGGGATCCTCCTTCGGACATGATATAAATTTCGAAGTACTAAAGCATTTGGTACTTTGGATGGGGCTTGTTGGGCCCAATAGATCTATCTTTAGGATTCGCGTCAATTAGGGTGTCTGTTCCCTAATTCTTAGATTACCAGACTTAATAAAAAGGGGCATATTCGATTTTGATAATTCAACCATATAATGTAGTTTCGATTACTTGTGTCTATTTCGTAAAACATTTATAAAAATTGCGCATGTATTCTCAGCCCAAAAATATAAAGGGTAAAAAGGCAAATGAAACTCACCATACTGTATTTCGTAGTGAAAAGACATATAACGTCATTGAACTAGTGCAAGGTTGGCCTCGGATTCACAAACCTAAATTAATTATATATAATTATATGTTGGTCAATATTTGTCTAACAATTAGGTCAGGTCATAGTGTACCACAATCCTAATGCTCGAGACTAATATGCAAAAGTCAACAAAAGTCAATTTGACTCAAAATGATTTCCAAAATTTATACATGATTATAATATATTTTAAATATCGTCGTTTTATATTTTTAAGTATTTTTAAAAGATTTATTAGAGTAAATAATATAATTCATTTATTAATAAATAAAATTTTATATTAAAATTTATATAATAAAATATACTTTTATATATATTAAGTAATAAAATTTATAGGGTTCATTTAAAATCATAAAGATAATATGATAGGTATTATTAAAGTAATTTATTACACGTAGTAAAATATGTTTGTATTACATATTTATTTGATAAAATAATATCTATAATGTTAGTAAGTAAAAGTTGTATTATTTTGTAATAATAATTATTATTATAAAAATATCAATATTTATAATTACTAAGATGATATTATGATAAAACGATAATTCTAATTATGATAACTTTAATATTTACGATAATTTTTAATATTATCTTTAAAATAATAATTCTATTTAAAATGATAATAAAAATGATATTTTATAGTAACAATGACATTTCTATTAAAATGATAATTTTTGTTAAAATGATAATTTTTGTTAAAATGATAGTTTTGATACTAACGATACTTTTAATAATAATAGTAATGATAAAAATAATAAGAACGATAATTTTATCTAAATCAATATCTTATAATATTTTAATTTCATCATGATACTCTTACTCATTATTTTCTAATCGTTTCGTTTAATAGCTTTTAATCGTCTTTTATATCGTGTTCATAATAATGATAATAATAGTAATCAAAATAATTAGGTGTTACTAATATTAGTTTTAATTACAATAATACTAATAATGATAATTACTATGACATTATTAATGATAATGATAATATAATAATAATAATAATAACAATAACCATTTTTAAATAATGATATATATATATATATATATATATATATATATATATATATATATATATATATATATATATTAATAATGATAATAATAATAATGATAATAATAATAATAATAATAATAATAATAATAATAATTAGATAATAATAATAATAATTAGATAATAATAATAATAATACTAATTATAACTTTAATGATAATAACGATAGTAATAATAATAAAAAAAAACAATTTTTAATGATAAATCCTTTTATTGATAAAGATAATAATAATAATAAGATAAAACTAGAATGACGATAATAACGATGATAATAACGACGATAATAATAATCATTTTTAATAATAATACAAAAATTTGATGGACTATAACTTCAAATCCGTTCATCGAAATCATTCGATATCTAAATAAAAAGTTCTTAATTTTTCGCTAGCTTTCCAACGACATGCATATCTTATACCTTATCTCAGTCGCATATATAACTAATTCAGGATTCAACATAACCTAACTAAAGGCAATATCAAAAGTACAAACATGCATAATCCTATATACTCGAGCACTAGTCAGGGATACACTATTAGTATGTAAAATTTAAATTATGAGTACTCACGTATCAATATTGAGATTCAATATTGCAGGAAAGGTACGTAGACGCAACGGAGATGATAAACACTATATTGACCTCATGAGCATACCCATGAACCATACCCAATCACCTCCATAGCTATAAACCATAATTTCCTTAATCCAATCCCACTCGAAAAACAATTTCGAAATCACTCGGACCGCACTCCGACGTAATATTTTATGTATACTAATAATATCTTGAAATAATACGGAGTAAATATATATATGTAAATCGATTGAGAGAGTTTAGAGAAAAATATTTTTAAGTTTCTATGAAATAATAAAACCTATTGAATTCTATTTATAATAGATTTTTGAATTATTAAAGTGAATTATTAAAGTATGAATTATTAAAGTGAATTATTAAAGTGAATTATTAAAGTATGAATTATTAAAATGAATTATTAAAGTATGAATTATTAAAGTGAATTATTAAAGTATGAATTATTAAAGTGAATTATTAAAGTTAAAGTAAAGTAAAAATAAAGTAAAGGTAAAGTTTAAGTATAGTAAAAGTATAAAACTATGTACGTATAATACGCGTATAAATATATATAATATTAATTTAAATCGTTATATGTATTTAATAAAATAAAATATAAATATCGTTATCTTTATCATACTGGTTAAGTAATGAGTTGTCAAAAGTGGTTCTAGATATTTATAAAAGTTATATACGTTTTAATAATAAAGTTCTTTTTAAACTGAAAACGTTTTTGTACGTTTGAAACTAAATCAAATAAATATAATAATTTTGTTTTCCAAAACCAAATATATTTTTAAGAATCATTTTGTTTAAAGGTTAAAATAATGGAAATCGTTATATCATAAAATGTTTTAGAAAAGTAAAATCATATATATTCATAATAGGTTTCAAGTTTTTAAATTACAGTCTGTTGGTGAAGCATGGGATAAAGTTCAAAGGTTAAATAAACGTATGAAATCATCTTAATGAAAAATGTCGAGTTACTTACTTGTCGATATCCAACATCTAAGTTAGTTACACTTCACGTTCTTACTTATAAATCACTTTACCATTTTTCGAATGTTGTAAAAAAAATGGATTTCTTAAATCACAGTGGACCTCATAACATAGACCCGTAATCATATCACAATGTATCTGATAAATTAATCATTTGATATTATCTTCTAATTCCATCGATAAACATATTGAAAAAAATACGTTCATGTAAAGTATTATACATTTAATACTTTATTAATATTCTCAAGTTATAATATATATACATATATATATATATATATACATATTTATTTATATATAACGGTTCGTGAATCGTTGGAATTTGGTCGAGGTTATAATGAATGTATGAACACAATTTAAAATTCTTGAGATTTAACCCTTAACAAACTTTGCTTATCGTGTTGGAATAATATAAAGATAAAGTTTAAATTTGGTTGGAAATTTTCGGGTTGTCACACTCAACCTCCATGATCACCACCATAATTATTTTTTTCGGTTGTGAAACCAAACAAGAAAAACTGTTAGTGCTTCTAAGGTTACTGCTACGCTATTGCTTTTATCTGTTTTCCTATTCCGACCAAACTCAAACCGTCACCACAATCAAACACCTCGTGGTATTCTACTGCAACTACAGTGTTTTCTTGTTCCGTTAAAAAAAAAATAAATAAGAAAAAGAAATAAATAAATAAACGAAGGGAGATGATAAAGAAAATGATGTAGTTATTGTTGCACTGTATTGGGGTAAGGTAGGGTCGACGGCTACAAAACCTCCCACATGTTCTAGTTGGACCGATTTATACAATTAGGCCAAAACGATTCTCACTTGGGCTGGTAATGAAATTGGGCCGTGACTATTAAATTGATATTGGGCCATGTATGTTGTTGGGCTAATCCTGATTTGGTTATTGGACTTGAGACAGAAAATACGGGGTTAAAATAAATAGGTTTGAGTTTAAATCAGAAAGACACGAATGGTTTAATGGTTAAGAGGTTATGTTGGATTAGCAAGAGATCATGGGTTCAAATCTTGGCAATGACATTTCTTTTTGTTTAATCAACCATGGAAGCTACAATATAATATACTTAAGGTAGTATTATCATTATCATTATTATTATTATTATTATTATTATTATTATTATTATTATTATTATTATTATTATTATTATTATTATTATCATTAGTATTATTATTTTATTATCATTATCAATTTTTATTAAAAGTATCTTTATTATTAAAAATTTTCATTATTATTAAAACTATTTTTTTATTTAAAATTTCATTATCATTATTATTATTGTTACGAAAATTTCTATTATTATTAATTTTATGAATATCATAATTATTATTATTATTATTATTATTATTATTATTATTATTATTATTATTATTATTATTATTATTATTATTAGTAAAATCATTATTTTTAGAATTATTATTAGTATAAATTATTATTAAAATTATCATCTTTATTAAAAGTATTATTTTATTAAAGTTATTATCATATAAATTAAAAGTATCATTTTTAACCCAATTATCATTATTATTATTATTATTATTATTATTATTATCATTTTTAATATTATTTTAGTATTAATATAATTTTAACAAACAAAAGATATATATACATATACATACAAAGATATATTTACTACATCTAACATAACTATATTAACATTTTAATAATAAATATTAATAAATGTAATTTATTAGGGTTTTAATGAAACACTTAATTAAGATAACAATTATATCACTATTAGTATCGTCCGATTACAAATATATGTGTTAATATATATATAAATGATATAGGTTCGTGAATCCGAGGTCAACCCTACACTTGTTAAGTGACATCATATGTATTTTTACTACAAAATACAGTATGGTGAGTTTCATTTGCTCCCTTTTTAATTGTTTTTGCAATATATATTTTTGGGCTGAGAATACATGTGATGCTTTTATAAATGTTTACAAAATAGACACAAGTACTTAAAAATATATTCTACGTTGAGTTGTACCACTGGAATATTTCCCTGTAGCTTGGTAACTACTATTTACATGGGTATTGTAAACGCGAATCCTGTTGATAGATCTATCGGGCCTGACAACCCCAACCGGACTGGACGACCAGTATTCAACGGTTGCACAGTACTTCGTTTCGGTGACTACACTTGGTACGGTGTAGTGAGATTTCATAATAAAGGGAATATGCGACGTGATTAAATGTTAAGTATGGTTACCAAGTGCTCAACCACTTAGAATGCTTTACATACACTTGCGAGTGTATTATGTTTATGATTATGAAATCTTGTGGTCTATTAAAATATCGAAATGTTTGTTATGATAAACCTATGAACTCACCAACCTTTTGGTTGACACTTTAAAGCATGTTTATTCTCAGGTACGAATTAAGTCTTTCGATGTGCATCTGCTCAAATTAAGGACATTACTTGGAGTCGATCATCGCAATGGGACCAAATGTTGATGACTTCGTCCAGGTGGATAAGGACGGGTCGTTACATCAACTGTTTCTATCTTTGCCTGATCCACCTTAATACCTTCTTTGTTCACTATGTGACCGAGGAATTGAACTTCTTCCAACCAAAATGCACACTTTGAAAACTTAGCGTACAATTCTTCCTTCCTCAATACTTCTAACACCTTTCTCAAATGTTCACCATGTTCGTGGTCATTCTTTGAGTAAATAAGTATGTCATCAATGAAAATAATGAAAAACTTGTCAAGGTATGGTCCACACACTCGGTTCATAAGGTCCATGAACACAGCTGGTGCATTAGTTAAACCAAACGGCATGACCATAAACTCGTAATGACCGTAACGTGTTCTGAAAGCAGTCTTTGGAATATCATCTTCTTTCACCCGCATTTGATGATACCCGGAACGTAAGTCATGAAATGTCCTGTTCTTATTGATTAAAAATGTTCCATATTAATTGATTTCGTTGCGAGGTTTTGACCTCTATATGAGACGTTTTTCAAAGACTGCATTCATTTTAAAACAAACCATAACCTTTATTTCATCAATAAAGGTTTAAAAAGATTTACGTAGATTATCAAATAATGATAATCTAAAATATCCTGTTTACACGCGACCATTACATAATGGTTTACAATACAAATATGTTACAACGAAATAAGTTTCTTGAATGCAGTTTTTACACAATGTCATACAAGCATGGACTCCAAATATCATCCTTATTTAAGTATGCGACAGCGGAAGCTCTTAATAATCACCTGAGAATAAACATGCTTAAAACGTCAACAAAAATGTTGGTGAGTTATAGGTTTAACCTATATATTATCAAATCATAATAATAGACCACAAGATTTCATATTTCAATACACATCCCATACATAGAGATAAAAATCATTCATATGGTGAACACCTGGTAACCGACATTAACAAGATGCATATATAAGAATATCCCCATCATTCCGGGACACCCTTCGGATATGATATAAATTTAGAAGTACTAAAGCATCTGGTACTTTGGAAGGGGTTTGTTAGGCCCAATAGATCTATCTTTAGGATTCGCGTCAATTAGGGTGTCTGTTCCCTAATTCTTAGATTACCAGACTTAATAAAAAGGGGCATATTCGATTTCGATAATTCAACCATAGAATGTAGTTTCACGTACTTGTGTCTATTTTGTAAAACATTTATAAAACCTACATGTATTCTCATCCCAAAAATATTAGATTTTAAAAGTGGGACTATAACTCACTTTCACAGATTTTTACTTCGTCGGGAAGTAAGACTTGGCCACTGGTTGATTCACGAACCTATAACAATATATACATATATATCAAAGTATGTTCAAAATATATTTACAACACTTTTAATATATTTTGATGTTTTAAGTTTATTAAGTCAGCTGTCATCGTTAGTAACCTACAACTAGTTGTCCACAGTTAGATGTACAGAAATAAATCGATAAATATTATCTTGAATCAATCCAAGACCCAGTGTATACGTATCTAAGTATTGATCACAACTTAAACTATATATATTTTGGAATCAACCTCAACCCTGTATAGCTAACTCCAACATTCACATATAGAGTGTCTATGGTTGTTCCGAAATATATATAGATGTGTCGACATGATAGGTCGAAACATTGTATACGTGTCTATGGCATCTCAAGATTACATAATATACAATACAAGTTGATTAAGTTATGGTTGGAATAGATTTGTTACCAATTTTCACGTAGCTAAAATGAGAAAAATTATCCAATCTTGTTTTACCCATAACTTCTTCATTTTAAATCCGTTTTGAGTGAATCAAATTGCTATGGTTTCATATTGAACTCTATTTTATGAATCTAAACAGAAAAATTATAGGTTTATAGTCGGAAAAATAAGTTACAAGTCGTTTTTGTAAAGGTAGTCATTTCAGTCGAAAGAACGACGTCTAGATGACCATTTTAGAAAACATACTTCCACTTTGAGTTTAACCATAATTTTTGGATATAGTTTCATGTTCACAATAAAAATCATTTTCCCAGAATAACAACTTTTAAATCAAAGTTTATCATAGTTTTTAATTAACTAACCCAAAACAGCCCGCGGTGTTACTACGACGGCGTAAATCCGGTTTTACGGTGTTTTTCGTGTTTCCAGGTTTTAAATCATTAAGTTAGCATATCATATAGATATAGAACATGTGTTTAGTTGATTTTAAAAGTCTAATTAGAAGGATTAACTTTATTTGAATAAGTTTAGAATTAACTAAACTATGTTCTAGTTATTACTAGTTTATAACGTTGAATAAGACAGCTTTTTATGTATGAATCGAATGATGTTATGAACATCATTACTACCTCAAGTTCCTTGGATAAACCTACTGGAAATGAGAAAAAATGGATCTAGCTTCAAAGGATCCTTGGATGGCTTGAAAGCTCTTGAAGCAGAATCATGACACGAAAACAATTTCAAGTAAGATTTCCACTCGAAATAAGATTGTTATAGTTATAGAAAGTGAATTAAAGTTCGAATATGATTATTACCTTGTATTAGAAAGATAACCTACTGTAATTAATAAAGGTTTCTTGATCTTGGATGATTACTTGGAATGGATTTAGAAAACTTGGAAGTAAACATTGTGACGACCCAGAAATTTCTGACCAAATTTAAACTTAATCTTTATATGGTTTTGACACGATAAGCAAAGTCTGTTATGTTGAGTCTCAAAATTTTTGAACTATTTTATGAAATCATTTGAGCTTCGACCAGTTCCGACGATTCACGAACAATTAATTGTAAATAGATATGTGTGTATATATATAAATAATAATTCGAAATATAATTTGAAGCATTATATGTATATTGTAAAATATATAAATTATATAAATATTAAATATGTTATTATATAATATAAGCATTACATAATTAATAATGTATAATATTAATATATTAAATATTAAATTTAATTGTAATTAAAATATAGTAGTATTATTACTTCATTACAACTATTATTAGTAATACTAACATCAAAATTAATATTAATATAAATGCTATTAATATTACTGAATCAGGAAATGTGATACAATTAATGTGTTATAAATTTTTTTATTTAATATCTTTATTATCATAACTACTAGGAAAATTATAACTATTATGATTATTATTATTATTACGGAGTATATAGTATCATAAATTTTAATATTATTATTTTCATAATTAGTAATAATATTATTGTTAATTACTATTACTATTATTATTATTATTATTATTATTATTATTATTATTATTAATATTAATAATATTATTATTATTAATGTATTTATATTTATTAATTATTAAATAAAATATATAAAACCAAAGAAATAATTGAATCTGTTTCATGTACCTTTCCTACTGTGCTAAATTGATTCTTCAATCTTGAAGTAGTACAAATCACGAAATTTAAAATCAAGTAACAATCCAAATTCAGTTTAGAGTCACAATCTACTTTATTTTTTTATCCTGAGTAAATATTTTCTATCAAATTATTGGTACTACAAAATAAGCTTTAACTTAGTTAATGAAACTACAATTACACCACCTTCAAATATTAATCACTACCACAACCCTTCTCTTGTTCTTTTCTCTTCGTTGATCACAGCATCCTTCATCCCATTGTCATCGACCATCAAGAACAATCTGCTGCTATTCGATCACTAAGAACCACCAAGAAACTATATACACAAGCAAACTTTCATTCTTCTATCTTGTTCAAACCACAAAATCATCAATAACGATCACCACCTTCATCCTGTTATCCACCCAAAATCACCATATACAAAACCTTTGAAACCCACAAACCGGCCATACCTTCCTTGTTATCATGATCAAACCACACACTCTATCTTTACGAATCTATATTTTTTTTTATCACCATCATCAACTTAACAAGACTGCCACTTCCCTTTAATTGCTACAATTAAACAATTGATGACCACCCAACAAGGCCCTTTCGGGTATTACAATTGCTAGCTTGCTATGGTTACTGTTCGAAAGCCAAACCATCCCTCCATCGAAATCACCACTTAAACCCAACACTTCTTCTTTCTCTTGTAAACTAACACACACTTAAACAAACTAATTAAATTTGAAGATGAAAGAATGAACACTTGAAATTATTTTTTTTTTATCGATATCAACCTTGCAAACCTACTCAAACCACCTTCCATTAATTTTTTTGTGTTCGACCCTAAACCATCGGTTCCCCATTTGAATCACCAACGAGTCACACTTCATCACCATCCATTCAATCTAATCACCATCTCCACCACACCGCCACCTTGCTAACTGCTCGAGAACGATTAAAAGATAACCACTTGTTTCCTGTTTTGTGATCGAACGATCATCTTCAACCTCTCCGACACCCACAAACACCATCATCACTTACCGTTTCCTATTTTGTACAATCAACAACAATCATCACATTCGAACACTCATAAAGATACAATCACTGCTACATTATTATTTTTCTTCTGTTATTTACCTATGAAGAGTATGAGAAGAACGAATAATGAATTCAAGAAGGTGAGTTGATCAATGATATGGAATTATAATGAATATAAATATATTGCAAAAAGCTATACAAGTGGGATGATGATAAACAACTAGTGCGTGCTAACATCCTTTATTGCCGACACTTTAAGGTGAAAACCCCACCAATATTAAGCCTTCTAGCTATTATACTAATTCGATGTAATATGATAAAGGTAGGTTTATTGTTTTAAATTCTTAACTTAAGCTCAAAAACCCTCGGTGGACTTAATTAAAACAAGTAAACAAACCTTTATAATACTTGCTCTTTAAAATTGGGGCCGTAAGCGACTAGAAACGGAAAAGATATTAAGGTGATTAGGATTGAGTGATGATCATAAATAGGATGATGATTATGATTAGATTAGGATATATTAATAATGATAATGATGAACTAAATAATACTTACGACCCTACTTGAAGATTTATTTAACATTATACAAAGAAATACTTTAGGATGTCGGTAATCTATTGGTTTGGTTATGGGTGGAGAATGGCATGATGATGATATATAAGATAAGAAAGAATACGATGAACTGGAGGTTAAATAAATATTACATGCTTTCGATGGAGATTCAGGAAACAATGCCCTAAATTTTCTAATGGGACTGCGAAATTTGTTTCAAAAACTTGGGCTGTGAATCTCTAACGGACTTGTATCATGATTATATAAATGGGCCGAAGATAACTGTTTGGATCGGGCCTCTTTTAGGCCACACCGTAGCAACTTGACAAAATTCTTTTCCCAGCCACCGATCCATCGACATTTAGTGGTATAGTGTGTTATTATTATTATCAAGAATGATGATTAAAAGTAATGATGATAATAGGATGAATGATGATACTGTGATTAGGATTTACATGGATGATGATGCAAGATGATAATACGGGTGAGATTGTGATGATGTAGAATGATAATCTATGAGATAGATATGAAGAAGAAGAAATTGAAAATGGTCACATAAGGGTTAAATAAATTTAATGTATGAATTAAATTAGAAAAACATAGATAGAGGAATGGTTAAAGGTATTATCGGGTTACCGGGACGTCGCGGGTTCAAACCCGGACTTGGACATTTTTTTTTTTAGATTACTCATTTGAGGTAGTTACTTATCTATTCATTTATATTATTATCTTATTATTATTATTATGTTTATCATTTTTAATATTATCGTAGTATTAATATAATTTTAACAAACAGAAGATATATATACATATATATACAAAAATGTATTAATTACATATAACATAACAAAATTTATATCTTTTATTTATTTTAAATATATAAAATAAATATATGAAACATATAGGTTATTAATATAAAAATGATATAACTAATAAATTTATATATATATATATATATATATATATAAATTTGTTCGATTACAATTATGTGTGTTAATATATATATATATATATATATATATATATATATATATATATATATATATATATATATATATATATATATATATACATGATATAGGTTCATGAATCCGAGGCCAACCCTGCATTGTTCAGTTTCGTCATATGTATTTTTACTACAAAATACAGTATTGTGAGTTCTTTTGCTCCCTTTTACACTTTACATTTTTGGGCTGAGAATACATGCAAATACTTTATTAACTGTTTTACAATATTTATATGCGTGAGTTTCATTTGCTCCATTTTTACTCATTACATTTTTAGGTTGAGAATACATGCAAATGCTTTATTAACTGTTTTACAATATTTATATGCGTGAGTTTCATTTGCCTTTTTACCCTTTATATTTTTGGGCTGAGAATACATGCGCAACTTTTATAACTGTTTTACGAAATAGACACAAGTAATCGAAATTACGTTCTATGGTTGAATGATCGAAACTGAATATGCCCCTTTTTATTAAGTCTGGTAATCTAAGAATTAGGGAACAGACACCCTAATTGACGCGAATCCTAAAGATAGATCTATCGGGCCCAACAAGCCCCATCCAAAGTACCGGATGCTTTAGTACTTCGAAATTTATATCATGTCCGAAGGAGGATCCCGGAATGATGGGGATATTCTTTTATGCATATTGTTAATGTCGGTTCCCAGGTGTTCAATCCATGTGAATGATATTTTTGTCTCTATGCGCAGGACGTATGTTTATGAGAAATGGAAATACGAAATCTTGTGGTCTATTAAAAATTATGAAATGATTATTTATGTTAAACTAATGAACTCACCAACCTTTTGGTTGACACTTGAAAGCATGTTTATTCTCAGGTATGAAAGAAATCTTCCGCTGTGCATTTGCTCATTTTAGAGATATTACTTGGAGTCATTCATAACATATTTCAAAAGACGCTGCATTCGAGTCGTCGCGTTCATCAAGTTTATTATTAAGTCAACTATAGTTAGATGTATTATGAAATTGTATGCATGCCGTCAACTTTCGATGTAATGAAAGTATGTCTTTTAAAAACGAATGCAATGTTTGTAAATTGTATCATATAGAGGTCAAATACCTCGCTATGTAATCAACTATTGTGAATCGTTTATAATCGATGTGGACTTTGTCCGAATGGATTAGGACGGATCTTTACAGTTGGTATCAGAGCGGTGGTCTTAACGAACCATGTCTGCATTAGTGTGTCTAACTGATAAGTCGTTAGGATGCATTAGTGAGTCTAGACTTCGACCGTGTCTGCATGTCAAAAGTTTTGCTTATCATTTAGTGTCGAAAATTTCCTGCTTATCTTTCTTAGGGAATCACTTGCTTATCATTCTTAGTCTAGACACATTTTACTGCATTGACTGCATGAATAGTGTATAGACAAAATTCATATCTTAGCATATCTGCTACTTCATATCTTAGTGTATCTGTTACTGTAACTTTGTCTGACATATTCCTTAGATTCCTCTGTAACTTATGGGATTTTAGTATTATATATGCATATGTAAATTATGTATTGCAGGGTACTAATCTACATCCTATAATCTATTTCTTATCAAAAAAATTCTTCATCTGATTGTACGAGATAAATCCCTAAACTAGTTCGAGTCCCTCAGATTCCGATAGCTATTCCGATAGTTATTCCGACAGCTATTCTGACATAGATGTTCACCTAAGCTCCGAAAACAGCGTCATTGGCATGAATCAACCAATCAGCCATTATCAATTCATCTGATGGGTTCGTAGTCGATTTAATTAATGGAAACGCGCAGAAGGCAATCCCTTCCACCAACCGAATTCACCTCTTGACAATTAACCTGAAGTGTTTACCGGCGAACCTGTTCGAGACACCATTTTCAGTCTCATTTCCAGAGTAACTCGACAATATTATATTCTATCCACAATTCTGAACCTTATTCATCCGCTCGTTTCGACTGACAATCATCCTGAAGTAATAAGTCAACGAACTTCGCGCTCGAATAATCAATTCGGAGAATATGGTGCAAAATGTACCAGCTTCAGCAACATCACCGGCACCAACAGTACCATCAATAACAGCACCAGTACCATCAACAATCCATGCTTCAATATCATCATCTGTACTTTGAGTATGATCTGCGATCTATGTATCGTTCTACCTCATTTATCTTCGTTCGACATGACGAATATGTAATCTCTAAAGTTTTAGAGATTATTTATTCTAGTTCAACCAAAAAGCAAATGAGTTTAATATCATATTAACTCATTAAATCTATGAATACATCTGAAGAAAATATATATGTATATATGTTTTCATAAAGATTGTAATGAAAAATTCTCTTGTACAAACTGTTAATGGTGAAAATATTTTAACGGGTAGGTAATACCCGAGGAATATTTAAATTTCACATTAATAAGTTACATTGTACGTTCTTCGAATCTGATTCAACAGTCATTTACTATCCTACTTGCAACCACAGCTATACGAATCCGTTCATCACAGGATAACTATTTTCATTCAATTTCATATTTAGATTTTGACCTATCAGAATCCCACAAGTGGCATAATGAAGAAATAATGGACACAATAAAAATTGATTAAGAAACAAACTAATTAACAATATGAAAGAAATTTTGTCAAGAATTCACGCTAACAAAAATCCTAGCTAACTGTGGACTAATCAAATGAGGACTACCAACAATGGACAATTAAAATGAATTAAAACATTGATTATAACATATGAAACTAAACAATTCTTCAAGTTTGCCACTTAATTTTCATCTTAAACCTCATTTGTATCTCGACGATTACAATCTGCATTCAAACCTTTCATGATTCTTGAAAACACCTCAATCGAGAGGATGAATTAAACGCACTTCATCTACGGAAGAAAAGATTTACGCATATAGTTATGCACCTGAAAAATTCTCAGAACCTATATAAATGTTTAACACGTATCTGTGCTAGCTTCTTGGGCATTGTTATTTCTGAAAATAACAACGCAATTTCTTTTCAAAATAGCCAATTTTATGACAGCTCCAGCAATTCAACTTCAAGTTATTTATTCGAATAAACCCTATTATATAGATTACCCCTTCACCATCGTCACCGGGGAACTGTTTATATTTCACCACATTAACAGAAACTTATCAGCAACTTCATTACTCATCGACTTAAGTTCTCCGAAGAATCATTATATTTGTTTGTTAAAACCCTATCATGTACTTATCCGCATCTTGTAACAAGAATTGCCATACCAATTAACGGGAATCAGCAAATCTGTATTGTGAGTCTCGCAACGTTTCCACATCAACAGTTATATGTATCCATATAACATTTATCTCTTAGAATTATGATCTTCCATTCTGAAATTCTGAAAAGCACTCAGTCCACGAATCAATACTCCGAACATTGAAAAAGTTGAAAGAAGCAACAAAAACTGTAAACGACCTTAACCGTTGTAGGCATGATAATACAGAATGGATGGTTGGAAAACTCTCAATAGAAAATTTAGTACCGAAAAACGGATTATGCGAAACTATGAAGGAAGCCGTGGACAAATCACAAAGAATAAGTTTGACTTCAAAGAATCCAAATGATTCAATACCTGCTGAAGTCTTTTGCGAGTATCTTGCTCCTTACTCTAAACTCTTGCGGACAATATTCTTCATCATCCTTTGATCTTAGAAATTCCAAGATATCATCGTATCTTTCATTATAATATCCTCCATATTTCTAAAGATATTTTCATAACTATTCTTATCTGAATCATTAATCTATTAGTGCTATCAGTGTTACATCATATAGAAACTGTTAGTTTCTATATTCTGTAAACTTTTGAGCATAAAATATGAATGTTATTGAAGTAATGTTGGGAACTGATGCATGAGTTAGTATAATATAATGACACTTGATCAACGTGATTATATTACAGTAAGTCATGCTGAGTTTCTAATGGAACGTGATGATTCACAGATCATAACATCATCATGTGCCATGTTACACGACTCTTACATTCTACTAAATCTCTAAACAAAATTAAGAATATATTTTCTTGATAATTCTATTTTTCTATTGACTTCTAATAATTTGGCAAATATTTCGGAAATATGAATTGAAGTATAAAAGATGAGAGTTGTGGAAGTAATGGGATGGAAGAAGTTCATTTATAGTAAAATAACTGACAAAGAAATCGAAACAGATCACCGTATTTAATTATAGAGATCTTAATTTCCTTATTCGCCGAAGAATCAAATCTTTTAGATTTCGAAGATTTTCTTTAAATCCCTTGAATTCCAGAATTCAACCATGACCAGTCAAAAGTTATGATGAAACATGTCTTTCTCATTTCACTATTTAGCGATAGCTTCATTCGTACTAATCGAGTAATCAAATTATTTATTCTATATTAATCAATAATGTTAAAACTCTATTTATCAACTCGTATTCATTATGAAAACATTTTTATTGTTAGCCATGACGACCTCACTCAAATTTCGGGACGAAATTTCTTTAACGGGTAGGTACTGTGACGACCCAGAAATTTCTGACCAAATTTAAACTTAATCTTTATATGGTTTCGACACGATAAGCAAAGTCTGTTATGTTGAGTCTCAAAATTTTTGAACTATTTTATGAAATCATTTGACCTTCGACCAGTTCCGACGATTCACGAACAATTAATTGTAAATAGATATGTGTGTATATATATATAAATAATAATTCGAAATATAATTTGAAGTATTATATGTATATTGTAAAATATATAAATTATATAAATATTAAATATGTTATTATATAATATAAGCATTACATAATTAATAATGTATAATATTAATATATTAAATATTAAATTTAATTGTAATTAAAATATAGTAGTATTATTACTTCATTACAACTATTATTAGTAATACTAACATCAAAATTAATATTAATATAAATGCTATTAATATTACTGAATCAGGAAATGTGATACAATTAATGTGTTATAAATTTTTTTATTTAATATCTTTATTATCATAACTACTAGGAAAATTATAACTATTATGATTATTATTATTATTACGGAGTATATAGTATCATAAATTTTAATATTATTATTTTCACAATTAGTAATAATATTATTGTTAATTACTATTACTATTATTATTATTATTATTATTATTATTATTATTATTATTATTATTATTATTATTAATATTAATAATATTATTATTATTAATGTATTTATATTTATTAATTATTAAATAAAATATATAAAACCAAAGAAATAATTGAATCTGTTTCATGTACCTTTCCTACTGTGCTAAATTGATTCTTCAATCTTGAAGTAGTACAAATCACGAAATTTAAAATCAAGTAACAATCCAAATTCAGTTTAGAGTCACAATCTACTTTATTTTTTTATCCTGAGTAAATATTTTCTATCAAATTATTGGTACTACAAAATAAGCTTTAGCTTAGTTAATGAAACTACAATTACACCACCTTCGAATATTAATCACTACCACAACCCTTCTCTTGTTCTTTTCTCTTCGTTGATCACAGCATCCTTCATCCCATTGTCATCAACCATAAAGAACAATCTGCTGCTATTCGATCACTAAGAACCACCAAGAAACTATATACACAAGCAAACTTTCATTCTTCTATCTTGTTCAAACCACAAAATCATCAATAACGATCACCACCTTCATCCTGTTATCCACCCAAAATCACCATATACAAAACCTTTGAAACCCACAAACCGGCCATACCTTCCTTGTTATCATGATCAAACCACACACTCTATCTTTACGATTCTATATTTTTTTTATCACCATCATCAACTTAACAAGACTGCCACTTCCCTTTAATTGCTACAATTAAACAATTGATGACCACCCAACAAGGCCCTTTCGGGTATTACAATTGCTAGCTTGCTATGGTTACTGTTCGAAAGCCAAACCATCCCTCCATCGAAATCACCACTTAAACCCAACACTTCTTCTTTCTCTTGTAAACTAACACCCACTTAAACAAACTAATTAAATTTGAAGATGAAAGAATGAACACTTGAAATTATATTTTTTTTTATCGATATCAACCTTGCAAACCTACTCAAACCACCTTCCATTAATTTTTTTGTGTTCGACCCTAAACCATCGGTTCCCCATTTGAATCACTAACGAGTCACACTTCATCACCATCCATTCAATCTAATCACCATCTCCACCACACCGCCACCTTGCTACTGCTCGAGAACGATTAAAAGATAACCACTTGTTTCCTGTTTTGTGATCGAACGATCATCTTCAACCTCTCCGACACCCACAAACACCATCATCACTTACCGTTTCCTATTTTGTACAATCAACAACAATCATCACATTCGAACACTCATAAAGATACAATCACTGCTACATTATTATTTTTCTTCTGTTATTTACCTATGAAGAGTATGAGAAGAACGAATAATGAATTCAAGAAGGTGAGTTGATCAATGATATGGAATTATAATGAATATAAATATATTGCAAAAAGCTATACAAGTGGGATGATGATAAACAACTAGTGCGTGCTAACATCCTTTATTGCCGACACTTTAAGGTGAAAACCCCACCAATATTAAGCCTTCTAGCTATTATACTAATTCGATGTAATATGATAAAGGTAGGTTTATTGTTTTAAATTCTTAACATAAGCTCAAAAACCCTCGGTGGACTCAATTAAAACAAGTAAACAAACCTTTATAATACTTGCTCTTTAAAATTGGGGCCGTAACCGACTAGAAATGGAAAAGATATTAAGGTGATTAGGATTGAGTGATGATCATAAATAGGATGATGATTATGATTAGATTAGGATATATTAATAATGATAATGATGAACTAAATAATACTTACGACCCTACTTGAAGATTTATTTAACATTATACAAAGAAATACTTTAGGATGTCGGTAATCTATTGGTTTGGTTATGGGTGGAGAATGACATGATGATGATATATAAGATAAGAAAGAATACGATGAACTGGAGGTTAAATAAATATTACATGCTTTCGATGGAGATTCAGGAAACAATGCCCTAAATTTTCTAATGGGACTGCGAAATTTGTTTCAAAAACTTGGGCTGTGAATCTCTAACGGACTTGTATCATGATTATATAAATGGGCCGAAGATAACTGTTTGGATCGGGCCTCTTTTAGGCCACACCATAGCAACTTGACAAAATTCTTTTCCCAGCCACCGATCCATCGACATTTAGTGGTATAGTGTGTTATTATTATTATCAAGAATGATGATTAAAAGTAATGATGATAATAGGATGAATGATGATACTGTGATTAGGATTTACATGGATGATGATGCAAGATGATAATACGGGTGAGATTGTGATGATGTAGAATGATAATCTATGAGATAGATATGAAGAAGAAGAAATTGAAAATGGTCACATAAGGGTTAAATAAATTTAATGTATGAATTAAATTAGAAAAACATAGATAGAGGAATGGTTAAAGGTATTATCGGGTTACCGGGACGTCGCGGGTTCAAACCCGGACTTGGACATTTTTTTTTAGATTACTCATTTGAGGTAGTTACTTATCTATTCATTTATATTATTATCTTATTATTATTATTATGTTTATCATTTTTAATATTATCGTAGTATTAATATAATTTTAACAAACAGAAGATATATATACATATATATACAAAAATGTATTAATTACATATAACATAACAAAATTTATATCTTTTATTTATTTTAAATATATAAAACAAATATATGAAACATATAGGTTATTAATATAAAAATGATATAACTAATAAATTTATATATATATATATATATATAAATTTGTTCGATTACAATTATGTGTGGTAATATATATATATATATATATATATATATATATATATATATATATATATATATATATATATATATATATATATATATATATATATATATATATACATGATATAGGTTCATGAATCCGAGGCCAACCCTGCATTGTTCAGTTTCGTCATATGTATTTTTACTAAAAAATACAGTATTGTGAGTTCTTTTGCTTCCTTTTACTCTTTACATTTTTGGGCTGAGAATACATGCAAATGCTTTATTAACTGTTTTACAATATTTATATGCGTGAGTTTCATTTGCTCCCTTTTTACTCATTACATTTTTGGGCTGAGAATACATGCAAATGCTTTATTAACTGTTTTACAATATTTATATGCGTGAGTTTCATTTGCCTTTTTACCCTTTATATTTTTGGGCTGAGAATACATGAGCAACTTTTATAACTGTTTTACGAAATAGACACAAGTAATCGAAATTACGTTCTATGGTTGAATGATCGAAACTGAATATGCCCCTTTTTATTAAGTCTGGTAATCTAAGAATTAGGGAACAGACACCCTAATTGACGCGAATCCTAAAGATAGATCTATCGGGCCCAACAAGCCCCATCCAAAGTACCGGATGCTTTAGTACTTCGAAATTTATATCATGTCCGAAGGAGGATCCCGGAATGATGGGGATATTCTTTTATGCATATTGTTAATGTCGGTTACCAGGTGTTCAATCCATGTGAATGATATTTTTGTCTCTATGCGCGGGACGTATGTTTATGAGAAATGGAAATACGAAATCTTGTGGTCTATTAAAAATTATGAAATGATTATTTATGTTAAACTAATGAACTCACCAACCTTTTGGTTGACACTTGAAAGCATGTTTATTCTCAGGTATGAAAGAAATCTTTCGCTGTGCATTTGCTCATTTTAGAGATATTACTTGGAGTCATTCATGACATATTTCAAAAGACGCTGCATTCGAGTCGTCGCGTTCATCAACTTTATTATTAAGTCAACTATAGTTAGATGTATTATGAAATTGTATGCATGCCGTCAACTTTCGATGTAATGAAAGTATGTCTTTTAAAAACGAATGCAATGTTTGTAAATTGTATCATATAGAGGTCAAATACCTCGCGATGTAATCAACTATTGTGAATCGTTTATAATCGATGTGGACTTTGTCCGGATGGATTAGGACGGGTCTTTACAAACTTGCAATCTTGGAAGTATTCTTGATTTTATGAAACTAGAACTTTTGAAATTTATGAAGAACACTTAGAACTTGAAGATAGAACTTGAGAGAGATCAATTAGATGAAGAAAATTGAAGAATGAAAGTGTTTGTAGGTGTTTTTGGTCGTTGGTGTATGGATTAGATATAAAGGATATGTAATTTTGTTTTCATGTAAATAAGTCATGAATGATTACTCATATTTTTGTAATTTATGAGATATTTCATGCTAGTTGCCAAATGATGGTTCCCACATATGTTAGGTGACTCACATGGGCTGCTAAGAGCTGATCATTGGAGTGTATATACCAATAGTACATACATCTAAAAGCTGTGTATTGTACGAGTACGAATACGGGTGCATACGAGTAGAATTGTTGATGAAACTGAACAAGGATGTAATTGTAACCATTTTTGTTAAGTAGAAGTATTTTGATAAGTGTCTTGAAGTCTTTCAAAAGTGTATGAATACATATTAAAACACTACATGTATATACATTTTAACTGAGTCGTTAAATCATCGTTAGTCGTTACATGTAAGTGTTGTTTTGAAACCTTTAGGTTAACGATCTTGTTAAGTGTTGTTAACCCAATGTTTATAATATCAAATGAGATTTTAAATTATTATATTATCATGATATTATGATATATAATATATCTTAGTATGATATATATACAGTTAAATGTCGTTACAACGATAATCGTTACATATATGTCTCGTTTCGAAATCATTAAGTTAGTAGTCTTATTTTTACATATGTATTTCATTGTTAATACACTTAATATTTTATTTACTTATCATTTAATATAATTAACCAAGTGTATCAATATCTTAATATGATTCATATGTACCTAGTAAGACGTTGTTATAACGATAATCGTTATATATATCGTTTTCGAGTTTCTTAAATTAATAGTCTCATTTTTATGTATATAACTCATTGTTAAAATACCTAATGAGATACATACTTATAATAAAATCATGTTAACTATATATATAACCATATATATGTCATCGTATAGTTTTTACAAGTTTTAACATTCGTGAATTACCGGTCAACTTGGGTGGTCAGTTGTCTATATGAAACCTATTTCAATTAATCAAGTCTTAACAAGTTTGATTGCTTAACATGTTGGAAACACTTAATCATGTAAATAACAATTTCATTTAATATATATATAAACATGGAAAAGTTCGGGTCACTACAGTACCTACCCGTTAAATAAATTTCGTCCCGAAATTTTAAGCAGTTGGAGGTGTTGACGTATCTTCTGGAAATAAATGCGGGTATTTCTTCTTCATCTAATCTTCACGCTCCCAGGTGAACTCAGGTCCTCTACGAGCATTCCTTCGAACCTTAACAATCGGTATCTTGTTTTGTTTAAGTCTCTTAACCTCACGATCCATTATTTCGACGGGTTCTTCAATGAATTGAAGTTTTTCATTGATTTGGATTTCGTCCAACGGAATAGTGAGATCTTCTTTAGCAAAACATTTCTTCAAATTTGAGACGTGGAAAGTGTTATGTACAGTCGCGAGTTGTTGAGGTAGCTCCAGTTGGTAAGCTATTGGTCCGACACGATCTATAATCTTGAATGGTCTAATGTACCTTGGATTTAGTTTCCCCCGTTTACCAAATCGAACAACGCCTTTCCAAGGTGAAACCTTAAGCATGACCATTTTTCCAATTTCAAATTCTATATCTTTTCTTTTACTGTCCGCGTAGCTCTTTTGTCGACTCTGGACGGTTTTCAATCTTTGTTGAATTTGGATGATTTTCTCGGTAGTTTCTTGTATTATCTCCGGACCCGTAATCTGTCTATCCCCCACTTCACTCCAACAAATCGGAGACCTGCACTTTCTACCATAAAGTGCTTCAAACGGCGCCATCTCAATGCTTGAATGGTAGCTGTTGTTGTAGGAAAATTCTGCTAACGGTAGATGTCGATCCCAACTGTTTTCGAAATCAATAACACAAGCTCGTAGCATGTCTTCAAGCGTTTGTATCGTCCTTTCGCTATGCCCATCAGTTTGTGGATGATAGGCAGTACTCATGTCTAGACGAGTTCCCAATGCTTGCTGTAATGTCTGGCAGAATCTTGAAATAAATCTGCCATCCCTATAAGAGATAATAGAGATTGGTATTCCATGTCTGGAGATGACATCCTTCAAATACAGTCGTGCTAACTTCTCCATCTTGTCATCTTCTCTTATTGGCAGGAAGTGTGCTGATTTGGTGAGACGATCAACTATTACCCAAATAGTATCAAAACCACTTGCAGTCCTTGGCAATTTAGTGATAAAATCCATGGTAATGTTTTCCCATTTCCATTCTGGGATTTCGGGTTGTTGAAGTAGACCTGATGGTTTCTGATGCTCAGCTTTGACCTTAGAACACGTCAAACATTCTCCTACGTGTTTAGCAACATCGGCTTTCATACCCGGCCACCAAAAATATTTCTTGAGATCCTTGTACATCTTCCCCGTTCCAGGATGTATTGAGTATCTAGTTTTATGAGCTTCTCTAAGTACCATTTCTCTCATATCTCCAAATTTTGGTACCCAAATCCTTTCAGCCCTATACCGGGTTCCGTCTTCCCGAATATTAATATGCTTCTCCGATCCTTTGGGTATTTCATCCTTTAAATTTCCCTCTTTTAAAACTCCTTGTTACGCCTCCTTTATTTGAGTAGTAAGGTTATTGTGAATCATTATATTCATAGATTTTACTCGAATGGGTTCTTTGTCCTTCCTGCTCAAGGCGTCGGCTACCACATTTGCCTTCCCCGGGTGGTAACGAATCTCAAATTCGTAATCATTCAACAATTCAATCCACCTACGCTGCCTCATATTCAGTTGTTTCTGATTAAATATGTGCTGAAGACTTTTGTGGTCGGTATATATAATACTTTTGACCCCATATAAGTAGTGCCTCCAAGTCTTTAATGCAAAAACAACCGCGCCTGATTCCAAATCATGCATCGTATAATTTTGTTCGTGAATCTTCAATTGTCTAGACGCATAAGCAATCACCTTCGTTCGTTGCATTAATACACAACCGAGACCTTGCTTTGATGCGTCACAATAAATCACAAAATCATCATTCCCTTCAGGCAATGACAATATAGGTGCCATAGTTAGCTTTTTCTTCAATAACTGAAACGCTTTCTCTGGTTCATCCTTCCATTCAAATTTCTTCCCTTTATGCGTTAATGCAGTCAAGGGTTTTGCTATTCTGGAAAAGTCTTGGATGAACCTTCTGTAGTAACCAGCTAGTCCTAAAAACTGGCGTATGTGTTTCGGAGTTTTCGGGGTTTCCCACTTTTCAACAGTTTCTATCTTTGCCGGATCCACCTTAATACCTTCTTTGTTCACTATGTGACCGAGGAATTGAACTTCTTCCAACCAAAATGCACACTTTGAAAATTTAGCGTACAATTCTTCCTTCCTCAATAATTCTAACACCTTTCTCAAATGTTCACCGTGTTCTTGGTCATTCTTTGAGTAAATAAGTATGTCATCAATGAAAACAATGACAAACTTGTCAAGGTATGGTCCACACACTCGGTTCATAAGGTCCATGAACACAGCTGGTGCATTAGTCAATCCAAACGGCATAACCATAAACTCGTAATGACCATAACGCGTCCTAAAAGCAGTTTTTGGAATATCATCCTCCTTTACTTCATTTGATGATATCCCGAACGTAAATCGATCTTCGAATAAACCGACGAGCCTTGTAGTTGATCAAATAAGTCATCAATTCTCGGCAGTGGATAACGGTTTTTGATGGTAAGTTTGTTCAACTCTCTGTAGTCAATACACAACCTAAATGTACCATCCTTCTTCTTGACAAACAAAACAGGAGCTCCCCATGGTGATGTGCTTGGTCGAATGAAACCACGTTCTAATAGTTCTTGTAGTTGGCTTTGCAGTTCTTTTATCTCGCTGGGTGCGAGTCTATAAGGAGCACGAGCTATTGGTGCAGCTCCTGGTACAAGATCTATTTGAAATTCAACAGATCGATGTGGAGGTAGTCCCGGTAATTCTTTCGGAAATACATCGGGAAATTCTTTTGCGACGGGAACATCATTGATGCTCTTTTCTTCAGTTTGTACTTTCTCGACGTGTGCTAGAACAGCATAGCAACCTTTTCTTATTAGTTTTTGTGCCTTCAAATTACTAATAAGATGTAGCTTCATGTTGCCCTTTTCTTCGTACACCATTAAGGGTTCTCCTTCTTCTCGTACAATGCGAAATGCATTTTTATAACATACGATCTCTGCTTTCACCTTCTTCAGCCAGTCCATGCCCACTATTACATCAAAACTCCCTAACTCTACTGGTATCAAATCAATCTTAAATATTTCGCTACCCAGTTTAATTTCTCGATTCCGGCATATATAATCTGCTGAAATTAATTTACCGTTTGCTAATTCGAGTATAAATTTACTATCCAACGGTGTCAATGGACAACTTAATTTAGCACAAAAATCTCTACTCATATAGCTTCTATCCACACCCGAATCAAATAAAACGTAAGCAGATTTATTGTCAATAAGAAACGTACCCGTAACAAGCTCCGGGTCTTCCTGTGCCTCTGCCGCATTAATATTGAAAACTCTTCCGCGGCCTTGTCCATTCGTGTTCTCCTGGTTCGGGCAATTTCTAATAATGTGGCCCGGTTTTCCACATTTATAACAAACTACATTGGCATAACTTGCTCTGACACTACTTGCTCCGCCATTACTCGTTTCGACACCATTTGTTCCTTTCGTTCTGTTAACCCCTGGTCCGTAGACCTCACACTTCGCCGTGCTATGACCATTTCTTTTACACTTGTTACAAAATTTGGTGCAGAACCCCGAGTGATACTTTTCACACCTTTGGCATAGCTGCTTCTGATTGTTGTTGTTGTTGCGGTTGTTATAGTTGTTGGGATGATTGTTGTAGTTGCTGTTGTTGTTGTTGTTGTTGTTGTTGTTGTTGGGCCGTTTGTTGTAGTTGCGATTGATGTTGCGATTGTTGGGATAATTGTTGCGATTATTATTGTAATTGCTGTTGTTGTTGTATTGGTGATTCTTATCACCATTTTCCTCCCACTTTCTTTTGACTTGCTTCACATTGGCCTCTTCAGCCGTCTGTTCTTTAATTCTTTCCTCAATCTGGTTCACTAGTTTGTGAGCCATTCTACATGCCTGTTGTATGGAGGCGGGATCGTGTGAACTTATATCTTCTTGGATTCTTTCCGGTAATCCTTTCACAAACGCGTCGATCTTCTCTTCCTCCCGGACACAATAGGCATAATTCTGTGAATCGTCTTTCATACGTGGTAATATCAAATCCTTGGGTTCGTAACCCTCTAAGTTATGTCTTGAGCTTATTGACCTCGGTTCTGGGACGGTACTTCTCGTTCATTAAGTGCTTGAATGCTGACCACGGTAGTGCGTAAGCATCATCTTGTCCCACTTGCTCTAGATAGGTATTCCACCATGTTAACGCAGAACCTGTGAAGGTATGCGTAGCGTACTTCACTTTGTCCTCTTCAGTACACTTACTTATGGCAAACACCAATTCGACCTTCTCGGTCCACCGTTTCAATCCGATCGGTCCTTCGATTCCATCAAATTCTAAAGGTTTGCAGGCAGTGAATTCTTTGTAGGTGCATCCTACACGATTTCCTGTACTGCTAGATCCAAGGTTATTGTTGGTATGTAGCGCAGCCTGTACTGCGGCTATGTTTGAAGCTAGAAAAGTACGGAATTCCTCTTCATTCATATTCACGGTGTGTTGAGTAGTCAGTGCCATTTCCTTCAAAATAGTCAAATGGAACAAGTTAATCATACAGAATATTAAGAGTAGTTAATAGTATTTCGTAGCATAATATGAACTCATTTATAAAAGCTTTTTCTTCATATTAGCGTTTTATAAGTTTAAATTCGGGTAGTACCTACCCGTTAAGTTCATAATTAGTAGCTAATATACAATTCAACTACTACAATTCTATATGAAAAACTGATTATAATAATATTTCACGTTCAAACTTTTATACAATATTTTACAAACTTACAATACCGCTTATTTTACATAAAGCATGAAATATAGCACACAATAACTTTGATACAAGATAGTTGTGAAGATAATTCTAGCTAGTACACAAGTCGTTCAGCAAAGGCAATAAAGACACGTAATTCATACGTCCAGAAACCAGTCATGCATTCTGGGTTTACTAGGACTACTTCCCATCCTTGGTCTTGTGGAACATAACCGTTATGGCCGTTGATAAGACAGCGTGTTGTAACGTCGTCAAAGGGACGAGGGTTACGTAATGACCAACAGTCTCGTAATAACCTAAAAACCTCATTTCTTACCCCAATTACCGACTCCGTCACTTGTGGGAACGTTTTGTTTAATAGTTGTAGCCCGATGTTCTTGTTCTCACTTTGGTGAGAAGCGAACATTACTAACCCGTAAGCATACCATGCTTCTTTATGTTGCATGTTAGCCGCTTTTTCTAAATCACGAAGTCCTATATTCGGATATATTGAGTCAAAATAATTTCTTAACCCGTTGCGTAAACTAGCATTTCGGTTCCCCGCAATATATGCGTCAAAGTAAACACATCGTAACTTATGGATTTCCCAATGTGATATCCCCCATCTTTCGAACGAAATCCTTTTATAAACCAAGGCATTCTTGGAACGTTCTTCGAATATCTTACAAACTGATCTCGCCTTAAATAGTTGTGCCGAGGAATTCTGACCGACTCTAGACAAGATTTCATCAATCATGTCTCCGGGTAGGTCTCTTAAAATATTGGGTTGTCTATCCATTTTGTGTTTTTATACTGTAAAATAGACAAGAGTTAGATTCATAAAAAAAATACTTATTAATACAAGCAATTTTTACATATATCATAAAGCATAAGCACACTATATTACATATATTACACCACACGAATACAACTATCTTATCCCAACTCGCTCGTTTCTTCTTCTTCGGTTTTGGTTCATTTTGCCAAGTTTCTAGGTGAAATGTCCCGTTCTTATTGATTAAAAACGTTCCATATTAATTGATTTCGTTGCGAGGTTTTGACCTCTATATGAGACGTTTTTCAAAGACTGCATTCATTTTTAAAACAAACCATAACCTTTATTTCATAAATAAAGGTTCAAAAAGCTTTACGTAGATTATCAAATAATGATAATCTAAAATATCCTGTTTACACACGACCATTACATAATGGTTTACAATACAAATATGTTACATCGAAATCAGTTTCTTGAATGCAGTTTTTACACAATATCATACTAACATGGACTCTAAATCTCGTCCTTATTTTAGTATGCAACAGCGGAAGCTCTTAGTATTCACCTGAGAATAAACATGCTTTAAACGTCAACAAAAATGTTGGTGAGTTATAGGTTTAACCTATATATATCAAATCGTAACAATAGACCACAAGATTTCATATTTCAATACACATCCCATACATAGAGATAAAAATCATTCATATGGTGAACACCTGGTAACCGACATTAACAAGATGCATATATAAGAATATCCCCATCATTCCGGGACACCCTTCGGATATGATATAAATTTTGAAGTACTAAAGCATACGGTACTTTGGATGGGGTTTGTTAGGCCCAATAGATCTATCTTTAGGATTCGCGTCAATTAGGGTGTCTGTTCCCTAATTCTTAGATTACCAAACTTAATAAAAAGGGGCATATTCGATTTCGATAATTCAACCATAGAATGTAGTTTCACGTACTTGTGTCTATTTTGTAAATCATTTATAAAACCTGCATGTATTCTCATCCCAAAAATATTAGATTTTAAAAGTGGGACTATAACTCACTTTCACAGATTTTTACTTCGTCGGGAAGTAAGACTTGGCCACTGGTTGATTCATGAACCTATAACAATATATACATATATATCAAAGTATGTTCAAAATATATTTACAACACTTTTAATATATTTTGATGTTTTAAGTTTATTAAGTCAGCTGTCCTCGTTAGTAACCTACAACTAGTTGTCCACAGTTAGATGTACAGAAATAAATCGATAAATATTATCTTGAATCAATCCACGACCAAGTGTATACGTATCTCAGTATTGATCACAACTCAAACTATATATATTTTGGAATCAACCTCAACCCTGTATAGCTAACTCCAACATTCACATATAGAGTGTCTATGGTTGTTCCGAAATATATATAGATGTGTCGACATGATAGGTCGAAACATTGTATACGTGTCTATGGTATCTCAAGATTACATAATATACAATACAAGTTGATTAAGTTATGGTTGGAATAGATTTGTTACCAATTTTCACGTAGCTAAAATGAGAAAAATTATCCAATCTTGTTTTACCCATAACTTCTTCATTTTAAATCCGTTTTGAGTGAATCAAATTGCTATGGTTTCATATTGAACTCTATTTTATGAATCTAAACAGAAAAAGTATAGGTTTATAGTCGGAAAAATAAGTTACAAGTCGTTTTTGTAAAGGTAGTCATTTCAGTCAAAAGAACGACGTCTAGATGACCATTTTAGAAAACATACTTCCACTTTGAGTTTAACCATAATTTTTGGATATAGTTTCATGTTCATAATAAAAATCATTTTCCCAGAATAACAATTTTTAAATCAAAGTTTATCATAGTTTTTAATTAACTAACCCAAAACAGCCCCCGGTGTTACTACGACGGCGTAAATCCGGTTTTACGGTGTTTTTCGTGTTTCCAGGTTTTAAATCATTAAGTTAGCATATCATATAGATATAGAACATGTGTTTAGTTGATTTTAAAAGTCAAGTTAGAAGGATTAACTTTTATTTGCGAACAAGTTTAGAATTAACTAAACTATGTTCTAGTGATTACAAGTTTAAACCTTCGAATAAAATAGCTTTATATGTATGAATCGAATGATGTTATGAACATCATTACTACCTCAAGTTTCTTTGATAAACCTACTGGAAATGAGAAAAATAGATCTAGCTTTAAAGGATCCTTGGATGGCTTGAAAGTTCTTGAAGCAGAATCATGACACGAAAACAATTTCAAGTAAGATTTCCACTCGAAATAAGATTGTTATAGTTATAGAAATTGAATTAAAGTTTGAATATGATTATTACCTTGTATTAGAAAGATAACCTACTGTAAGTAACAAAGGTTTCTTGATCTTGGATGATTACTTGGAATGGATTTAGAAAACTTGGAAGTAAACTTGCAATCTTGGAAGTATTCTTGATTTTATGAAACTAGAACTTTTGGAATTTATGAAGAACACTTAGAACTTGAAGATAGAACTTGAGAGAGATCAATTAGATGAAGAAAATTGAAGAATGAAAGTGTTTGTAGGTGTTTTTGGTCGTTGGTGTATGGATTAGATATAAAGGATATGTAATTTTGTTTTCATGTAAATAAGTCATGAATGATTACTCATATTTTTGTAATTTTATGAGATATTTCATGCTAGTTGCCAAATGATGGTTCCCACATGTGTTAGGTGACTCACATGGGCTACTAAGAGCTGATCATTGGAGTGTATATACCAATAGTACATACATCTAAAATCTGTGTATTGTACGAGTACGAATACGGGTGCATACGAGTAGAATTGTTGATGAAACTGAACGAGGATGTAATTGTAAGCATTTTTGTTAAGTAGAAGTATTTTGATAAGTGTATTGAAGTCTTTCAAAAGTGTATGAATACATATTAAAACACTACATGTATATACATTTTAACTGAGTCGTTAAGTCATCGTTAGTCGTTACATGTAAATGTTGTTTTGAAACCTTTAGGTTAACGATCTTGTTGAATGTTGTTAACCCATTGTTTATTATAACAAATGAGATGTTAAATTGTTATATTATCATGATATTATGATATATAATATATCTTAGTATGATATATATACAGTTAAATGTCGTTACAACGATAATCATTACATATATGTCTCGTTTCGAAATCATTAAGTTAGTAGTCTTATTTTTACATATGTATTTAATTGTTAATACACTTAATATTTTATTTACTTATCATTTAATATAATTAACCAAGTGTATCAATATCTTAATATGATTCATATGTACCTAGTAAGACGTTGTTATAACGATAATCGTTATATATATCGTTTTCGAGTTTCTTAAATTAATAGTCTCATTTTTATGTATATAACTCATTGTTAAAATACCTAATGAGATACATACTTATAATAAAATCATGTTAACTATATATATAACCATATATATGTCATCGTATAGTTTTTACAAGTTTTAACATTCGTGAATTACCGGTCAACTTGGGTGGTCAATTGTCTATATGAAACCTATTTCAATTAATCAAGTCTTAACAAGTTTGATTGCTTAACATGTTGGAAACCCTTAATCATGTAAATAACAATTTCATTTAATATATATGTTAACACCTATTTCCTTATGAGGTAAGGCTTAGTATGTCAACAAGAGACTAGAAGTGATCTAGCTTTAGGAGGGCAGAGTGTTGCCGATTGATTTTTACCCTCGGGAAATAATCCCTGCAGACCCGGTTCACAAGTGTAGAAACTTGTGGGGTGGCTTAATCAATCTGTCGTCCGTAGAGCGTAAGAGTGCTAGCCGGATGACTTCTAGTGAGAGAAAGTAGAGAGAAAAAGAGAAGTGAAGTCTCAGCTCTCAAAGTTGTCAGAATATCTGAACTTGTGTAAAATGACGACCTAAGGGGTTTATTTATAGTGTCAGATCTACCAGATTTATTTAGGGACACGTGTCAAATGATGATACATTCTGTTACATGTGCTCCGAAATTTATGCTAAATGCGGCGCTCTCCGGCCAAGGCTTATGCGCTAGGCGGCCTTCAGGGTTTACGCATGACGGAGCAGCCTGTACAGCGGAGAACGCTGGACGGACAATCTCCACAAAACTGTTGTTTCCAGCCTTCCTGATGCTATTTTTATGCAACTATTATGCCTTTTATGTGTGTATACGATAGGATACACCATTAAGTCCCCCCAGTTTAGGGACTTAAGCATTTGAAAAATGATTAAGTTGTTAAACTTTTGATAACGCATGCCAAACCAGCCTGTTCATTGCCCACTTGCATCGGGGAAAATATTTTAGGCATTAAATGCAGACGAATTTTACTGACACTGTTATGATTGTCTTTTTACGGCTGAGATCATCCACGCGCCTCCAGTTGTAAAAAGTATTATTTCGTACCCTTCGTTTAAACTCGCCCATACACGTGTCTCAATCATGACCATAAAAATTGCGCCGATGAACCCTTATAAAAACCGTCATAACCCTGTTACCCTCACTTTTTTACCTTTGCCAAGATCCAAAAAGCATATTTCTCCCAAATCTTATCGCCTTCTTCAATCTTTAACTTTTTAAGGTTTACCGTCTTCCAAGGTCAGTACACTTCATCTTACTGCTATTTTCTTCTTGTTGATATCTGTTACTGTATTATCATGGCTTCTTCACATAGTACTGGCCAAGAACACGCCAAGCCTTCTTCATCAAATACTGCTGACATTCCAGAAGTTAGCACAATGGCTTCATCATTGACTAGTGAATATTTAGATGGATTAAAGATTGCCTTTCGCCATCTCAATCAATACAACCCTGTTCTTCCCACCATCGGACAAACTGCTGACAACCCTCCTGAGGGGAAAATTACTTTATACGCTTTACAAATTACCCACGGCAACCTCCGTGTTCCCCTTACTAACTTTCTTCTTCGCCTTCTTAGATATTACGGGGCCTGTCTTAGTCAGATACATCCCCATGGTCTTCAAAAAATCATCCTTTTTGAAATGTACTGCAATGCTATTAATATAAAGCCTCGCATTAATGTTTTTATCTCTTTGTTTAGAATCCGCACGATTAGCGATTGCTGGCTTACTATTGATAGTAAGAAAAATAATCATTTTGTTGGTCTAAATAGAGTTTCAAACTTGAAGGACTGGAAAAGTCCATTTTTCTTTATTGATGAAACTGTTATTCCGGAAGAATACTCCTTTGTCCGGGAGTGGGGTGCTATTGATGCTGGCATAGGAAAGGGTGTTAAAATTTCTCCCGCAGAACAGCGGATAGTAAATAGCTTGAAAGGACTCCGTATTCCACCCAGATCATACGAAAGGTATGAGGGAATCCTTGTGCTGTGCAAAGTGAGCCAAGAATGGCCAAGCAATTCTATGCCAGTACTTCGTGAGAAAAAACAGGGTAGGATGTGAAATGTCCCGTTCTTATTGATTAAAAACGTTCCATATTAATTGATTTCGTTGCGAGGTTTTGACCTCTATATGAGACGTTTTTCAAAGACTGCATTTATTTTAAAATAAACCATAACCTTTATTTCATCAATAAAGGTTTAAAGAGCTTTACGTAGATTATCAAATAATGATAATCTAAAATATCCTGTTTACACACGACCATTACATAATGGTTTACAATACAAATATGTTACAACAAAATAAGTTTCTTGAATGCAGTTTTTACACAATATCATACAAGCATGGACTCCAAATCTCGTCCTTATTTAAGTATGCGACAGCGGAAGCTCTTAATAATCACCTGAGAATAAACATGCTTAAAATGTCAACAAAAATGTTGGTGAGTTATAGGTTTAACCTATATATATCAAATCATAATAATAATAGACCACAAGATTTCATATTTCAATACACATCCCATACATAGAGATAAAAATCATTCATATGTTGAACACCTGGTAACCGACATTAACAAGATGCATATATAAGAATATCCCCATCATTCCGGGACACCCTTCGGATATGATATAAATTTCGAAGTACTAAAGCATCCGGTACTTTGGATGGGGTTTGTTAGGCCCAATAGATCTATCTTTAGGATTCGCGTCAATTAGGGTGTCTGTTCCCTAATTCTTAGATTACCAGACTTAATAAAAAGGGGCTTATTCGATTTCGATAATTCAACCATAGAATGTAGTTTCACGTACTTGTGTCTATTTTGTAAATCATTTATAAAACCTGCATGTATTCTCATCCCAAAAATATTAGATTTTAAAAGTGGGACTATAACTCACTTTAACAGATTTTTACTTCGTCGAGAAGTAAGACTTGGCCACTGGTTGATTCACGAACCTATAACAATATATACATATATATCAAAGTATGTTCAAAATATATTTACAACACTTTTAATATATTTTGATATTTTAAGTTTATTAAGTCAGCTGTCCTCGTTAGTAACCTACAACTAGTTGTCCACAGTTAGATGTACAGAAATAAATCGATAAATATTATCTTGAATCAATCCATGACCCAGTGTATACGTATCTCAGTATTGATCACAACTCAAACTATATATATTTTGGAATCAACCTCAACCCTGTATAGCTAACTCCAACATTCACATATAGAGTGTCTATGGTTGTTCCGAAACATATATAGATGTGTCGACATGATAGGTCGAAACATTGTATACGTGTCTATGGTATCTCAAGATTACATAATATACAATACAAGTTGATTAAGTTATGGTTGGAATAGATTTGTTACCAATTTTCACGTAGCTAAAATGAGAAAAATTATCCAATCTTGTTTTACCCATAACTTCTTCATTTTAAATCCGTTTTGAGTGAATCAAATTGCTATAGTTTCATATTGAACTCTATTTTATGAATCTAAACAGAAAAAGTATAGGTTTATAGTCGGAAAAATAAGTTACAAGTCGTTTTTGTAAAGGTAGTCATTTCAGTCGAAAGAACGACGTCTAGATGACCATTTTAGAAAACATACTTCCACTTTGAGTTTAACCATAATATTTGGATATAGTTTCATGTTCATAATAACAATCATTTTCTCAGAATAACAACTTTTAAATCAAAGTTTATCATAGTTTTTAATTAACTAACCCAAAACAGCCCGCGGTGTTACTACGACGGCGTAAATCCGGCTTTACGGTGTTTTTCGTGTTTCCAGGTTTTAAATCATTAAGTTAGCATATCATATAGATATAGAACATGTGTTTAGTTGATTTTAAAAGTCAAGTTAGAAGGATTAACTTTTGTTTGCGAACAAGTTTAGAATTAACTAAACTATGTTCTAGTGATTACAAGTTTAAACCTTCGAATAAGATAGCTTTATATGTATGAATCGAATGATGTTATGAACATCATTACTACCTTAAGTTCCTTGGATAAACCTACTGGAAAAGAGAAAAATGGATCTAGCTTCAATGGATC
Source organism: Rutidosis leptorrhynchoides (assembly GCF_046630445.1). Classification (NCBI taxonomy): domain Eukaryota; kingdom Viridiplantae; phylum Streptophyta; class Magnoliopsida; order Asterales; family Asteraceae; genus Rutidosis; species Rutidosis leptorrhynchoides. The sequence continues at coordinate 210,720,674 of NC_092339.1, forward strand.
CTTGGATGGCTCGAAGTTCTTGAAGCAGAATCATGACACGAAAACAAGTTCAAGTAAGATCATCACTTGAAATAAGATTGTTATAGTTATAGAAATTGAACCAAAGTTTGAATATGATTATTACCTTGTATTAAAATGATAACCTACTGTAAGAAACAAAGATTTCTTGAGGTTGGATGATCACCTTACAAGATTGGAAGTGAGCTAGCAAACTTGAAAGTATTCTTGATTTTATGTAACTAGAACTTGTAGAATATATGAAGAACACTTAGAACTTGAAGATAGAACTTGAGAGAGATCAATTAGATTAAGAAAATTGAAGAATGAAAGTGTTTGTAGGTGTTTTTGGTCGTTGGTGTATGGATTAGATATAAAGGATATGTAATTTTGTTTTCATGTAAATAAGTCATGAATGATTACTCATATTTTTGTAATTTTATGAGATATTTCATGCTAGTTGCCAAATGATGGTTCCCACATATGTTAAGTGACTCACATGGGCTGCTAAGAGCTGATCATTGGAGTGTATATACCAATAGTACATACATCTAAAAGCTGTGTATTGTACGAGTACGAATACGGGTGCATACGAGTAGAATTGTTGATGAAACTGAACAAGGATGTAATTGTAAGCATTTTTGTTAAGTAGAAGTATTTTGATAAGTGTATTGAAGTCTTCCAAAAGTGTATAAATACATATTAAAACACTACATGTATATACATTTTAACTGATTCGTTAAGTCATCGTTAGTCGTTACATGTAAGTGTTGTTTTGAAACCTTTAGGTTAACGATCTTGTTAAATGTTGTTAACCCAATGTTTATAATATCAAATGAGATTTTAAATTATTATATTATCATGATATTATCATGTATGAATATCTCTTAATATGATATATATACATTAAACGTCTTTACAACGATAATCGTTACATATATGTCTCGTTTAAAAATCATTAAGTTAGTAGTCTTGTTTTTACATATGTAGTTCATTGTTAATATACTTAATGATATATTTACTTATCATAGTATCATGTTAACTATATATATATCCATATATATGTCATCATATAGTTTTTACAAGTTTTAACGTTCGTGAATCACCGGTCAACTTGGGTGGTCAATTGTCTATATGAAACATATTTCAATTAATCAAGTCTTAACAAGTTTGATTGCTTAACATGTTGGAAACATTTAATCATGTAAATATCAATCTCAATTAATATATATAAACATGGAAAAGTTCGGGTCACTACAGTACCTACCCGTTAAATAAATTTCGTCCCGAAATTTTAAGCTGTTGAAGGTGTTGACGAATCTTCTGGAAATAGATGCGGGTATTTCTTCTTCATCTGATCTTCACGCTCCCAGGTGAACTCGGGTCCTCTACGAGCATTCCATCGAACCTTAACAATTGGTATCTTGTTTTGCTTAAGTCTTTTAACCTCACGATCCATTATTTCGACGGGTTCTTCGATGAATTGAAGTTTTTCGTTGATTTGGATTTCATCTAATGGAATAGTGAGATCTTCTTTAGCAAAACATTTCTTTAAATTCGAGACGTGGAAAGTGTTATGTACAGCCGCGAGTTGTTGAGGTAACTCAAGTCGGTAAGCTACTGGTCCGACACGATCAATAATCTTGAATGGTCCAATATACCTTGGATTTAATTTCCCTCGTTTACCAAATCGAACAACGCCTTTCCAAGGTGAAACTTTAAGCATGACCATCTCTCCAATTTCAAATTCTATATCTTTTCTTTTAATGTCAGCGTAGCTCTTTTGTCGACTTTGGGCGGTTTTCAACCGTTGTTGAATTTGGATGATCTTCTCGGTAGTTTCTTGTATAATCTCCGGACCCGTAATCTATCTATCCCCCACTTCACTCCAACAAATCGGAGACCTGCACTTTCTACCATAAAGTGCTTCAAACGGCGCCATCTCAATGCTTGAATGGTAGCTGTTGTTGTAGGAAAATTCTGCTAACGGTAGATGTCGATCCCAACTGTTTCCGAAATCAATAACACATGCTCGTAGCATGTCTTCAAGCGTTTGTATCGTCCTTTCGCTCTGCCCATTAGTTTGTAGATGATAGGCAGTACTCATGTCTAGACGAGTTCCTAATGCTTGCTGTAATGTCTGCCAGAATCTTGAAATAAATCTGCCATCCCTATCAGAGATAATAGAGATTGGTATTCCATGTCTGGAGACGACTTCCTTCAAATACAGTCATGCTAACTTCTCCATCTTGTCATCTTCTCTTATTGGCAGGAAGTGTGCTGATTTGGTGAGACGATCAACTATTACCCAAATAGTATCAAAACCACTTGCAGTCCTTGGCAATTTAGTGATGAAATCCATGGTAATGTTTTCCCATTTCCATTCCGGGATTTCGGGTTGTTGAAGTAGACCTGATGGTTTCTGATGCTCAGCTTTAACCTTAGAACACGTCAAACATTCTCCTACGTATTTAGCAACATCGGCTTTCATACCCGGCCACCAAAAATGTTTCTTGAGATCCTTGTGAAATGTCCCGTTCTTATTGATTAAAAACGTTCCATAATAATTGATTTCATTGCGAGGTTTTGACCTCTATATGAGACGTTTTTCAAAGACTGCATTCATTTTTAAAACAAACCATAACCTTTATTTCATAAATAAAGGTTTAAAAAGCTTTACGTAGATTATCAAATAATGATAATCTAAAATATCCTGTTTACACACGACCATTACATAATGGTTTACAATACAAATATGTTACATCGAAATCAGTTTCTTGAATGCAGTTTTTACACAATATCATACAAACATGGACTCCAAATCTTGTCCTTATTTTAGTATGCAACAGCGGAAGCTCTTAATATTCACCTGAGAATAAACATGCTTTAAACGTCAACAAAAATGTTGGTGAGTTATAGGTTTAACCTATATATATCAAATCGTAACAATAGACCACAAGATTTCATATTTCAATACACATCCCATACATAGAGATAAAAATCATTCATATGGTGAACACCTGGTAACCGACATTAACAAGATGCATATATAAGAATATCCCCATCATTCCGGGACACCCTTCGGATATGATATAAATTTCGAAGTACTAAAGCATCCGGTACTTTGGATGGGGTTTGTTAAGCCCAATAGATCTATCTTTAGGATTCGCGTCAATTAGGGTGTCTGTTCCCTAATTCTTAGATTACCAGACTTAATAAAAAGGGGCATATTCGATTTCGATAATTCAACCATAGAATGTAGTTTCACGTACTTGTGTCTATTTTGTAAATCATTTATAAAAACCTGCATGTATTCTCATCCCAAAAATATTAGATTTTAAAAGTGGGACTATAACTCACTTTCACAGATTTTTACTTCGTCGGGAAGTAAGACTTGGCCACTGGTTGATTCACGAACCTATAACAATATATACATATATATCAAAGTATGTTCAAAATATATTTACAACACTATTAATATATTTTGATGTTTTAAGTTTATTAAGTCAGCTGTCCTCGTTAGTAACCTACAACTAGTTGTCCACAGTTAGATGTACAGAAATAAATCGATAAATATTATCTTGAATCAATCCACGACCCAGTGTATACGTATCTCAGTATTGATCACAACTCAAACTATATATATTTTGGAATCAACCTCAACCCTGTATAGCTAACTCCAACATTCACATATAGAGTGTCTATGGTTGTTCCGAAATATATATAGATGTGTCGACATGATAGGTCGAAACATTGTATACGTGTCTATGGTATCTCAAGATTACATAATATACAATACAAGTTGATTAAGTTATGGTTGGAATAGATTTGTTACCAATTTTCACGTAGCTAAAATGAGAAAAATTATCCAATCTTGTTTTACCCATAACTTCTTCATTTTAAATCCGTTTTGAGTGAATCAAATTGCTATGATTTCATATTGAACTCTATTTTATGAATCTAAACAGAAAAAGTATAGGTTTAATGTCGGAAAAATAAGTTACAAGTCGTTTTTGTAAAGGTAGTCATTTCAGTCGAAAGAACGACGTCTAGATGACCATTTTAGAAAACATAGTTCCACTTTGAGTTTAACCATAATTTTTGGATATAGTTTCATGTTCATAATAAAAATCATTTTCTCAGAATAACAACTTTTAAATCAAAGTTTATCATAGTTTTTAATTAACTAACCCAAAACAGCCCGCGGTGTTACTACGACGGCGTAAATCCGGTTTTACGGTGTTTTTCGTGTTTCCAGGTTTTAAATCATTAAGTTAGCATATCATATAGATATAGAACATGTGTTTAGTTGATTTTAAAAGTCAAGTTAGAAGGATTAACTTTTGTTTGCGAACAAGTTTAGAATTAACTAAACTATGTTCTAGTGATTACAAGTTTAAACCTTCGAATAAGATAGCTTTATATGTATGAATCGAATGATGTTATGAACATCATTACTACCTTAAGTTCCTTGGATAAACCTACTGGAAAAGAGAAAAATGGATCTAGCTTCAATGGATCCTTGGATGGCTCGAAGTTCTTGAAGCAGAATCATGACACGAAAACAAGTTCAAGTAAGATCATCACTTGAAATAAGATTGTTATAGTTATAGAAATTGAACCAAAGTTTGAATATGATTATTACCTTGTATTAGAATGATAACCTACTGTAAGAAACAAATATTTCTTGAGGTTGGATGATCACCTTACAAGATTGGAAGTGAGCTAGCAAACTTGAAAGTATTCTTGATTTTATGAAACTAGAACTTTTGGAATTTATGAAGAACACTTAGAACTTGAAGATAGAACTTGAGAGAGATCAATTAGATGAAGAAAATTGAAGAATGAAAGTGTTTGTAGGTGTTTTTGGTCGTTGGTGTATGGATTAGATATAAAGGATATGTAATTTTGTTTTCATGTAAATAAGTCATGAATGATTACTCATATTTTTGTAATTTTATGAGATATTTCATGCTAGTTTCCAAATGATGGTTCCCACATGTGTTAGGTGACTCACATGGGCTGCTAAGAGCTGATCATTGGAGTGTATATACCAATAGTACATACATCTAAAAGCTGTGTATTGTACGAGTACGAATACGGGTGCATACGAGTAGAATTGTTGATGAAACTGAACGAGGATGTAATTGTAAGCATTTTTGTTAAGTAGAAGTATTTTGATAAGTGTATTGAAGTCTTTCAAAAGTGTATAAATACATATTAAAACACTACATGTATATACATTTTAACTGAGTCGTTAAGTCATCGTTAGTCGTTACATGTAAGTGTTGTTTTGAAACCTTTAGGTTAACGATCTTGTTAAATGTTGTTAACCCAATGTTTATAATATCAAATGAGATTTTAAATTATTATATTATCATGATATTATCATGTATGAATATCTCTTAATATGATATATATACATTAAATGTCTTTACAACGATAATCGTTACATATATGTCTCGTTTAAAAATCATTAAGTTAGTAGTCTTGTTTTTACATATGTAGTTCATTGTTAATATACTTAATGATATGTTTACTTATCATAATATCATGTTAACTATATATATAACCATATATATGTCATCATATAGTTTTTACAAGTTTTAACGTTCGTGAATCACCGGTCAACTTGGGTGGTCAATTGTCTATATGAAACCTATTTCAATTAATCAAGTCTTAACAAGTTTGATTGCTTAACATGTTGGAAACATTTAATCATGTAAATATCAATCTCAATTAATATATATAAACATGGAAAAGTTCGGGTCACTACAGTACCTACCCGTTAAATAAATTTCGTCCCGAAATTTTAAGCTGTTGAAGGTGTTGACGAATCTTCTGGAAATAGATGCGGGTATTTCTTCTTCATCTGATCTTCACGCTCCCAGGTAAACTCGGGTCCTCTACGAGCATTCCATCGAACCTTAACAATTGGTATCTTGTTTTGCTTAAGTCTTTTAACCTCACGATCCATTATTTCGACGGGTTCTTTGATGAATTGAAGTTTTTCGTTGATTTGGATTTCATCTAACGGAATAGTGAGATCTTCTTTAGCAAAACATTTCTTTAAATTCGAGACGTGGAAAGTGTTATGTACAGCCGCGAGTTGTTGAGGTAACTCTAGTCGGTAAGCTACTGGTCCGACACGATCAATAATCTTGAATGGTCCAATATACCTTGGATTTAATTTCCCTCGTTTACCAAATCGAACAACGCCTTTCCAAGGTGCAACTTTAAGCATGACCATCTCTCCAATTTCAAATTCTATATCTTTTCTTTTAATGTCAGCGTAGCTCTTTTGTCGACTTTGGGCGGTTTTCAACCGTTGTTGAATTTGGATGATCTTCTCGGTAGTTTCTTGTATAATATCCGGACCCGTAATCTGTCTATCCCCCACTTCACTCCAACAAATCGGAGACCTGCACTTTCTACCATAAAGTGCTTCAAACGGCGCCATCTCAATGCTTGAATGGTAGATGTTGTTGTAGGAAAATTCTGCTAACGGTAGATGTCGATCCCAACTGTTTCCGAAATCAATAACACATGCTCGTAGCATGTCTTCAAGCGTTTGTATCGTCCTTTCGCTCTGCCCATCAGTTTGTGGATGATAGGCAGTACTCATGTCTAGACGAGTTCCTAATGCTTGCTGTAATGTCTGCCAGAATCTTGAAATAAATCTGCCATCCCTATCAGAGATAATAGAGATTGGTATTCCATGTCTGGAGATGACTTCCTTCAAATACAGTCGTGCTAACTTCTCCATCTTGTCATCTTCTCTTATTGGCAAGAAGTGTGCTGATTTGGTGAGACGATCAACTATTACCCAAATAGTATCAAAACCACTTGCAGTCCTTGGCAATTTAGTGATGAAATCCATGGTAATGTTTTCCCATTTCCATTCCGGGATTTCGGGTTGTTGAAGTAGACCTGATGGTTTCTGATGCTCAGCTTTGACCTTAGAACACGTCAAACATTCTCCTACGTATTTAGCAACATCGGCTTTCATACCCGGCCACCAAAAATGTTTCTTGAGATCCTTGTACATCTTCCCCGTTCCAGGATGTATTGAGTATCTGGTTTTATGAGCTTCTCTAAGTACCATTTCTCTCATATCTCCAAATTTTGGTACCCAAATCCTTTCAGCCCTATACCGGGTTCCGTCTTCCCGAATATTAAGATGCTTCTCCGATCCTTTGGGTATTTCATCCTTTAAATTTCCCTCTTTTAAAACTCCTTGTTGCGCCTCCTTTATTTGAGTAGTAATGTTATTATGAATCATTATATTCATAGATTTTACTCGAATGGGTTCTCTGTCCTTCCTGCTCAAGGCATCGGCTACCACATTTGCCTTCCCCGGGTGGTAACGAATCTCAAAGTCGTAATCATTCAATAATTCAATCCACCTACGCTGCCTCATATTCAGTTGTTTCTGATTAAATATGTGTTGAAGACTTTTGTGGTCGGTATATATAATACTTTTGACCCCATATAAGTAGTGCCTCCAAGTCTTTAATGCAAAAACAACCGCGCCTAATTCCAAATCATGCGTCGTATAATTTTGTTCGTGAATCTTCAATTGTCTAGACGCATAAGCAATCACCTTCGTTCGTTGCATTAATACACAACCGAGACCTTGCTTTGATGCATCACAATAAATCACAAAATCATCATTCCCTTCAGGCAATGACAATATAGGTGCCGTAGTTAGCTTTTTCTTCAATAACTGAAATGCTTTCTCTTGTTCATCATTCCATTCAAATTTCTTCCCTTTATGCGTTAATGCAGTCAAGGGTTTTGCTATTCTGGAAAAGTCTTGGATGAACCTTCTGTAGTAACCAGCTAGTCCTAAAAACTGGCGTATGTGTTTCGGAGTTTTCGGGGTTTCCCACTTTTCAACAGTTTCTATCTTTGCCGGATCCACCTTAATACCTTCTTTGTTCACTATGTGACCGAGGAATTGAACTTCTTCCAACCAAAATGCACACTTTGAAAACTTAGCGTACAATTCTTCCTTCCTCAATACTTCTAACACCTTTCTCAAATGTTCACCGTGTTCTTGGTCATTCTTTGAGTAAATAAGTATGTCATCAATGAAAACAATGACAAACTTGTCAAGGTATGGTCCACACACTCGGTTCATAAGGTCCATGAACACAGCTGGTGCATTAGTTAAACCAAACGGCATGACCATAAACTCGTAATGACCGTAACGTGTTCTGAAAGCAGTCTTTGGAATATCATCTTCTTTCACCCGCATTTGATGATACCCAGAACGTAAGTCAATCTTTGAATAAACAGACGAGCCTTGTAGTTGATCAAATAAGTCGTCGATTCTCGGTAGTCGGTAGCGGTTCTTGATGGTAAGTTTGTTCAACTCTCGGTAGTCGATACACAACCTGAATGTACCATCTTTCTTCTTGACAAACAAAACAGGAGCTCCCCACGGTGATGTGCTTGGTCGAATGAAACCACGCTCTAAAAGATCTTGTAATTGGCTTTGCAGTTCTTTCATCTCGCTGGGTGCGAGTCTGTAAGGAGCACGAGCTATTGGTGCAGCTCCTGGTACAAGATCTATTTGAAATTCAACGGATCGATGTGGGGGTAATCCCGGTAATTCTTTCGGAAATACATCGGGAAATTCTTTTGCAATGGGAACATCATTGATGCTCTTTTCTTCAGTTTTTACTTTCTCGACGTGTGCTAGAACAGCATAGCAACCTTTTCTTATTAGTTTTTGTGCCTTCAAATTACTAATAAGATGTAGCTTCGTGTTGCCCTTTTCTCCGTACACCATTAAGGGTTTTCCTTTTTCTCGTATAATGCGAATTGCATTTTTGTAACAAACGATCTCCGCTTTCACTTCTTTCAACCAGTCCATACCGATTATCACATCAAAACTCCCTAACTCTACTGGTATCAAATCAATCTTAAATGTTTCGCTAACCAGTTTAATTTCTCGATTCCGACATATATTATCTGCTGAAATTAATTTACCATTCGCTAATTCGAGTAAAAATTTACTATCCAAAGGCGTCAATGGACAACTTAATTTAGCACAAAAATCTCTACTCATATAGCTTCTATCCGCACCCGAATCAAATAAAACGTAAGCAGATTTATTGTCAATAAGAAACGTACCTGTAACAAGCTCCGGGTCTTCCTGTGCCTCTGCCGCATTAATATTGAAAACTCTTCCACGGCCTTGTCCATTCGTGTTCTCCTGGTTCGGGCAATTTCTAATAATGTGGCCTGGTTTTCCACATTTATAACAAACTACATTGGCATAACTTGCTCCGACACTACTTGCTCCGCCATTACTCGTTCCGACACCATTTGTTCCTTTCGTTCTATTAACCCCTGGTCCGTAGACCTCACACTTCGCCGCGCTATGACCATTTCTTTTACACTTGTTGCAAAATTTGGTGCAGAACCCCGAGTGATTCTTTTCACACCTTTGGCATAGCTGCTTCTGATTGTTGTTGTTGTTGTTGCGGTTATTATTGTTGTTGGGATGATTGTTGTAGTTGCTGTTGTTGTTGTTGTTGTTGTTGTTGGGCCGTTTGTTGTAGTTGCGATTGATGTTGCGATTGTTGGGATAATTGTTGCGATTATTGTTGTAATTGCTGTTGTTGTTGTATTGGTGATACTTATCACCGTTTTCCTCCCACTTTCTTTTGACTTGCTTCACATTGGCCTCTTCAGCAGTCTGTTCTTTAATTCTTTCTTCAATTTGGTTCACGAGTTTGTGAGCCATTCTACATGCCTGTTGTATGGAGGCGGGCTCCTGTGAACTTATATCTTCTTGGATTCTTTCCGGTAATCCTTTCACAAACGCGTCGATCTTTTCTTCCTCATCTTCGAATGCTCCCGGACACAATAGGCACAATTCTGTGAATCGTCTTTCGTACGTGGTAATATCAAATCCTTGGGTTCGTAACCCTCTAAGTTCTGTCTTGAGCTTATTGACCTCGGTTCTGGGACGGTACTTCTCGTTCATCAAGTGCTTGAATGCTGACCACGGTAGTGCGTATGCATCGTCTTGTCCCACTTGCTCTAGATAGGTATTCCACCATGTTAACGCAGAACCTGTGAAGGTATGCGTAGCGTACTTCACTTTGTCCTCTTCAGTACACTTACTTATGGCAAACACCGATTCGACCTTCTCGGTCCACCGTTTCAATCCGATCGGTCCTTCGGTTCCATCAAATTCCAAAGGTTTGCAGGCAGTGAATTCTTTGTAGGTGCATCCTACACGATTTCCTGTACTGCTAGATCCAAGGTTATTGTTGGTATGTAGCGCAGCCTGTACTGCGGCTATGTTTGAAGCTAGAAAAGTACGGAATTCCTCTTCATTCATATTCACGGTGTGTCGAGTAGTCGGTGCCATTTCCTTCAAAATAGTTAAATGGAACAAGTTAATCATACAGAATATTAAGAGTAGTTAATAGTATTTCGTAGCATAATATGAACTCATTTATAAAAGCTTTTTCTTCATATTAGCGTTTTATAAGTTTAAATTCGGGTAGTACCTACCCGTTAAGTTCATACTTAGTAGCTAATATACAATTCAACTACTACAATTCTATATGAAAAACTGATTGTAATAATATTTCGCGTTCAAACTTTTATACAATATTTTACAAACTTACAATACCGCTTATTTTACATAAAGCATGAAATATAGCACACAATAACTTTGATACAAGATAGTTGTGAAGATAATTCTAGCTAGTACACAAGTCGTTCGGCAAAGGCAATAAAGACACGTAATTCATACGTCCAGAAACAAGTCATGCATTCTGGTTTTACTAGGACTACTTCCCATCCTTGGTCTTGTGCAACATAACCGTTATGGCCGTTGATAAGACAGCGTGTTGTAACGTCATCAAAGGGACGAGGGTTACGTAATGTCCAACAGTCCCGTAATAATCTAAAAACCTCATTTCTTACCCCAATTACCGACTCCGTCACTTGTGGAAACGTTTTGTTTAATAGTTGTAGTCCGATGTTCTTGTTCTCACTTTGGTGAGAAGCGAACATTACTAATCCGTAAGCATAACATGCTTCTTTATGTTGCATGTTAGCCGCTTTTTCTAAATCACGAAGTCCAATATTCGAATATATTGAGTCAAAATAATTTCTTAACCCGTTGCGTAAAATAGCATTTGGGTTCCCCGCAATATATGCGTCAAAGTAAACACATCGTAACTTATGGGTTTCCCAATGTGATATCCCCCATCTTTCAAACGAAAGTCTCTTATAAACCAAGACATTCTTGGAACGTTCTTCGAATGTCTTACAAACTGATCTCGCCTTAAATAGTTGTGCCGAAGAATTCTGGCTGACTCTAGACAAGATTTCATCAATCATGTCTCCGGGTAGGTCTCTTAAAATATTGGGTTGTCTATCCATTTTGTGTTTTTAAACTGTAAAATAGACAAGAGTTAGATTCATAAAAAAATACTTATTAATACAAGCAATTTTTACATATATCATAAAGCATAAGAACACTATATTACATATATTACACCACACGAATACAACTATCTTATTCCGACTCGCTCGTTTCTTCTTCTTCGGTTTTGGTTCGTTTTGCCAAGTTTCTAGGGATATATGATGTTCCCCTAATACGAGCCGTCGTTGTCCACATTGGTTTAGAAAAACCTGGTGGTTTAGAGGTTCCCGGGTCATTGTTACAACTTAAGGACTTCGGGGGTTGACGATACATATAAAGTTCATCGGGGTTGGAATTAGATTTCTATATTTTTATGCCCTTTCCCTTATTATTTTCTTTTGCCTTTTTAAATTCAGTTGGGGTAATTTCTATAACATCATCGGAATTCTCGTCGGAATCCGATTCATCGGAGAATTGGTAATCCTCCCAATATTTTGCTTCCTTGGCGGAAACACCATTGACCATAATTAACTTTGGTCGGTTGGTTGAGGATTTTCTTTTACTTAACCGTTTTATTATTTCCCCCACCGGTTCTATTTCTTCATCCGGTTCCGATTCTTCTTCCGGTTCTGATTCTTCTTCCGGTTCCGACTCTTCTTCCGGTTCCTCTTCGGGAACTTGTGAATCAGTCCACGTATCATTCCAATTTACATTTGACTCTTCATTATTATTAGGTGAGTCAATGGGACTTGTTCTAGAGGTAGACATCTATCACATAATATCAAACGCGTTAAGAGATTAATATATCACATAATATTCACATGTTAAAAATATATAGTTTCCAACAAAATTTGTTAAGCAATCATTTTTCAAGTAAACACGGTCGAAGTCCAGACTCACTAATGCATCCTAACAAACTCGATAAGACACACTAATGCAAAATTCTGGTTCTCTAAGACCAACGCTCGGATACCAACTGAAATGTCCCGTTCTTATTGATTAAAAACGTTCCATAATAATTGATTTCGTTGCGAGGTTTTGACCTCTATATGAGACGTTTTTCAAAGACTGCATTCATTTTTAAAACAAACCATAACCTTTATTTCATAAATAAAGGTTTAAAAAGCTTTACGTAGATTATCAAATAATGATAATCTAAAATATCCTGTTTACACACGACCATTACATAATGGTTTACAATACAAATATGTTACATCGAAATCAGTTTCTTGAATGCAGTTTTTACACAATATCATACAAACATGGACTCCAAATCTTGTCCTTATTTTAGTATGCAACAGCGGAAGCTCTTAATATTCACCTGAGAATAAACATGCTTTAAACGTCAACAAAAATGTTGGTGAGTTATAGGTTTAACCTATATATATCAAATCGTAACAATAGACCACAAGATTTCATATTTCAATACACATCCCATACATAGAGATAAAAATCATTCATATGGTGAACACCTGGTAACCGACATTAACAAGATGCATATATAAGAATATCCCCATCATTCCGGGACACCCTTCGGATATGATATAAATTTCGAAGTACTAAAGCATCCGGTACTTTGGATGGGGTTTGTTAAGCCCAATAGATCTATCTTTAGGATTCGCGTCAATTAGGGTGTCTGTTCCCTAATTCTTAGATTACCAGACTTAATAAAAAGGGGCATATTCGATTTCGATAATTCAACCATAGAATGTAGTTTCACGTACTTGTGTCTATTTTGTAAATCATTTATAAAAACCTGCATGTATTCTCATCCCAAAAATATTAGATTTTAAAAGTGGGACTATAACTCACTTTCACAGATTTTTACTTCATCGGGAAGTAAGACTTGGCCACTGGTTGATTCACGAACCTATAACAATATATACATATATATCAAAGTATGTTCAAAATATATTTACAACACTATTAATATATTTTGATGTTTTAAGTTTATTAAGTCAGCTGTCCTCGTTAGTAACCTACAACTAGTTGTCCACAGTTAGATGTACAGAAATAAATCGATAAATATTATCTTGAATCAATCCACGACCCAGTGTATACATATCTCAGTATTGATCACAACTCAAACTATATATATTTTGGAATCAACCTCAACCCTGTATAGCTAACTCCAACATTCACATATAGAGTGTCTATGGTTGTTCCGAAATATATATAGATGTGTCGACATGATAGGTCGAAACATTGTATACGTGTCTATGGTATCTCAAGATTACATAATATACAATACAAGTTGATTAAGTTATGGTTGGAATAGATTTGTTACCAATTTTCACGTAGCTAAAATAAGAAAAATTATCCAATCTTGTTTTACCCATAACTTCTTCATTTTAAATCCGTTTTGAGTGAATCAAATTGCTATGATTTCATATTGAACTCTATTTTATGAATCTAAACAGAAAAAGTATAGGTTTATAGTCGGAAAAATAAGTTACAAGTCGTTTTTGTAAAGGTAGTCATTTCAGTCGAAAGAACGACGTCTAGATGACCATTTTAGAAAACATACTTCCACTTTGAGTTTAACCATAATTTTTGGATATAGTTTCATGTTCATAATAAAAATCATTTTCTCAGAATAACAACTTTTAAATCAAAGTTTATCATATTTTTAATTAACTAACCCAAAACAGCCCGCGGTGTTACTACGACGGCGTAAATCCGGTTTTACGGTGTTTTTCGTGTTTCCAGGTTTTAAATCATTAAGTTAGCATATCATATAGATATAGAACATGTGTTTAGTTGATTTTAAAAGTCAAGTTAGAAGGATTAACTTTTGTTTGCGAACAAGTTTAGAATTAACTAAACTATGTTCTAGTGATTACAAGTTTAAACCTTCGAATAAGATAGCTTTATATGTATGAATCGAATGATGTTATGAACATCATTACTACCTTAAGTTCCTTGGATAAACCTACTGGAAAAGAGAAAAATGGATCTAGCTTCAATGGATCCTTGGATGGCTCGAAGTTCTTGAAGCAGAATCATGACACGAAAACAAGTTCAAGTAAGATCATCACTTGAAATAAGATTGTTATAGTTATAGAAATTGAACCAAAGTTTGAATATGATTATTACCTTGTATTAGAATGATAACCTACTGTAATAAACAAATATTTCTTGAGGTTGGATGATCACCTTACAAGATTGGAAGTGAGCTAGCAAACTTGAAAGTATTCTTGATTTTATGAAACTAGAACTTTTGGAATTTATGAAGAACACTTAGAACTTGAAGATAGAACTTGAGAGAGATCAATTAGATGAAGAAAATTGAAGAATGAAAGTGTTTGTAGGTGTTTTTGGTCGTTGGTGTATGGATTAGATATAAAGGATATGTAATTTTGTTTTCATGTAAATAAGTCATGAATGATTACTCATATTTTTGTAATTTTATGAGATATTTCATGCTAGTTGCCAAATGATGGTTCCCACATGTGTTAGGTGACTCACATGGGCTGCTAAGAGCTGATCATTGGAGTGTATATACCAATAGTACATACATCTAAAAGCTGTGTATTGTACGAGTACGAATACGGGTGCATACGAGTAGAATTGTTGATGAAACTGAACGAGGATGTAATTGTAAGCATTCTTGTTAAGTAGAAGTATTTTGATAAGTGTATTGAAGTCTTTCAAAAGTGTATAAATATGTAAAGACCCGTCCTTATCCTCCCGGACGTAGTCATCAACAGTTGGTCCCATCGCGATGATCGACTCCAAGTAATGTCCTTAATATGAGCTAATGCACAGCGGAAGACTTAATTCATACCTGAGAATAACATGCTTTAAAAAGTCAACATAAAGTTGGTGAGATATATAGGTTTGATGCTAGCAGCGTTATAACAATGGACCACAAGATTTCATATGTAAACATTTTAATAAAAATATTCTAAGTGGTTGAGCACTTGGTAACCATACTTAACATTTAATCACGTCGCATATTCCCTTTATTATGAAATCTTACTACACTGTACCATGTGTAGTCACGAAACGAAGTACTGTGCAACCGTTGAATACTGGTCGTCCAGTCCGGTTGAGGTTGTCAGGCCCGATAGATCTATCAACAGGATTCGCGTTTACAATACCGCTGTAAATATTAGTTACCAAGCTACAGGGAAGTATGCCAGTGGTACAACTCAACGTAGAATATATTTTTCAGTTACTTGTGTCCATAACATAAATCATTTATAAAAACAGTGCATGTATTCTCATCCCAAAAATATTTAAAGTTCAAAAAGGGACTATATACTCACCTAATGTATTTTGTAGTAAAAATACATATAACATCATTGAACACGTATAAGGTTGGCCTTGGATTCACGAACCTATATTAATTATATATTTATATTAACACATATAATTAACAGTAATAATAATCAAACCAGTTTATATATTACTTATCTAGTTTAGTAATATATCTGTTATTTTAAAGGTTATATATTTATTTCGTATATTAATATTTATACATATATATCTATATACTTATATTGTTAAATCAACATTTGTTATATAAATATTTATGTGAAAACTGTTATTATGTTTGTAGTAATAATATTACTATAATTATAATAATATTAATGATAATAAAATAATGTAAATAAGATCACATATTAAAATCATGTTATTGAAAATAATAATAACGATAGTAATAATTTTAATAAAAATGAAAATTTTAATGTTAATGATAATAATATTTAATTGTGTTAATAATAATAATAATAGTAATAATTAACTTATCATTTTTGATACATATAATAATATTTATAATACTAATAAATGTAGTAATAATTGATTAGATGAATGACTACCTCCATTAAATGGCTAAAAAAAATATATATGAAACGTGCTGCAAGTCAGACTCGAACATACGACCCCTTGATATCCCACAAACACACACAGCCATCGATCCAAGTCAGTTTTTCTGAATTTAAACCCCTCTTAATTTTTATAACCCGTTTTTGTTTTGATTCGGCCCAACCTCAGGAAAAGGCTACGGCCCAACATCAAATCAGCTGGGCTTCGGTCCAATTCGATAAATGATCCATTAAAACCTTGATCCACTAAATAATAACAAGTTGCTGTAATCGATTAATAATATAAGGTTTATTTTATATATATAAAATCATATTGGCCGACACATTAATCATAAGTCTCGTTTCATCCTCATCATTTATCATTATCATTCAACCGTCGCACAGTAGACAGAAGACTTCGATGTTTGTTTGGTATTCGTACAGGAACAATGAAAACAGAAAAACCTATCCTCAAGCAGGAACAACAAACGAGTAGCAGTTTGATAGGTTGTGTGGTGGTTTCGAAAATAAAAAGAAAAGAGAAATAAAAATAGCGAGCAGCAGTGTTTAGCGGTTGTGGTAATATTTGGTGTTAGAAGCTTGATGAAGTGGTGACGGTTATGATTGAGCACGAATAATAGAAACAGAAAGGGTGCAGTAGCAGACGACTTGCAGGTGAGATTTTTCAAATAACATAAGTGGGTTTTGGGTTTGTGTGATTAATTAGAAGTATAAACGAGGGTGATTGTGGGGGATTTTCTTGGATCGTGATAGAAGAAAAAGAATGGTGAACATGGCGGTTTAAGGATGGCACACGGTGGTGTTCTCAAACTAAAACAGAAACAGGTTTATAGATGGTAGTCGATGGGTGGTGCAAGTGGAAGTAGTGATCGGTTTAGGTGGTGGTGGTGGCAGATTATGATGAGTACGGACAGAATCATATAAATCAGGAGCGAGAACCTTGCAAGTTGTAGTGGTTTAGATGATAGTTTATAATAGAGACGATGATGGTTTGAATTAATAATTAATGGTGTTCTCGGTTTTATAGTAACAAATGGGTTCATCATGGATTATGGTGATGATCTTCTTTTTCAATTTCCTTTGTTGTGAGAAGATAGTATCTTATATAGATGGTGAACGAATCTTCGAAATAGTGAGGATGATTTGTTTGTATTAAATTGAAACGTGGACGGGTAACAATCTATAGACAGGGTTGAATAAATCAGAGAAAAATTGAATAAGTTAAAAAAAAAATAAAGAGGATTGTGACCTTCAACCGGATTTGGTTGTTTGTGAATCTTTAATCTCGATTAGTAATCAATTTGGAGACAGAATTCAAAATTAACTACAGAAGGATGGCTACGTAAAACTAATTAAATCCCCACTTGATATTATCAATTTATTATTAGTAATTAGTATATATAAATAATTGAAAGAAAACTTTAGTATTAATAATCATAGATAATATTACTAATGCTAATAATAATAAATAATTTCTGTTATTAAAGATGATAATAGTAATAATAATATTACATTTAATATTATAATATTATAACTTATTAATTATATCATATTTATTAATATTAATATATATTATAAAATAACATTTATTGAATAATTAATATTCATAAATTTTATTTCTGTTACAATATATATATAATATTACACTATACATGTAATAGTAACTGTACGTAAAGATCACATATATTTTATGTATATATTTATGTCTATATATTTAATTATTTACAATAATTGTTCGTGAATCGTCGGGCTCGGTCAAAGGTTAATTGATTATCCGAATATAGATTTCAAACTTTCTAGACTCAACATTAGGGTTTTTGCTTATCGTGTCGGAAACATATAGAGATTAGGGTTTAAATTTGGTCGGAAATTTCCGGGTCGTTACAGTACCCACCCGTTAAAGAAATTTCGTCCCCGAAATTTGGTAGAGGTTGTCATAAATAACAATAAGAATGTTTTCATGACGAATATGAGGTAATAATAGAGTTTTATCATTATTGGAAGATATAGATAAAACGATTCGATCACATGAAGCGCACGAGTGAAGCTATCACAAAAGAGTGAAATGAGTAATATAGAATTGTTTTAATCAATGATGTGGTTATGATTGATTTCCGGATTTTAAAAAAAATTTAAGAAAAAAAAATTCTTACGTAATAAGATTCGGTTTTTCGGCGATCAGGATCTTCTTTGATTTAATGCGGCCATCTGTTTCGATTTCTCTGTCGGATATTTCACTATAAAACTACCCCCTTCGTTTCCTTATTTCCACATCCCACATCTTCTATTCTTTCTCTTTAATTCCTACTTCTGTCTTCTATAATCATTGTCATTCACAGTTAATATATCCTCCTATTTGCTGTGATTTTTACCCCAATTTCTATTGCAGGGCTTTGTCCTTTCGTTTCTTCTTCTCGTCCTCGAGTCAAGCGAGCAATGGTCCGGAATTCGTAGGTATGAAATTTGGAATGAACATAGCTAATGCTCTAAGAAAGAAAGGGTATTGGCAAAATTTTGATTTGTTAAATTACCAGAATACCCTGGAAAAGATAGAACTATCAAGACGATATGTTCCTAATACGTTTGGGGATTGGATAGAATGTAAGAGTCGTGTAACATGGCACATGATGATGGTACTGTAAATCATCACATTCCATTAGAAACTCAACATGACTTACTGTAATATAATGAAGTTGATCAAGTTTCATTATATTATACTAATTCATGCATCAGTTCCCAACACTACTGCAAAATATTCATATTTTAAATTTGAAGGTTTAAAAATTTAGAAACTAACACAGTTTCTTTTATGTTATAATGCAGATGTTACGAAGAGATAAATATTCTCAGATAAGAATACTTATGAAAATATCTTCAGAAATATTGAGGATATTTATAATGAAAGGCACGATGATATCGTAAATCTTCTATCATTGATGGATAACGAGGAAGATTTGTCTGCGAAGGTTTAGAATGAGGAGTAATGTGTTTGCTAATGATTTCAACAGGTACGGAATCATTTGGATCCTTTGAAGTCAGGTTTAGTTTTCACGATTTGTTCACGTCCTCCTTTATACTTTGCTCAAACCTTTTTCCAGTTCTCAACCATCTCTTTTTCGGAGCTTTACCAATACACTTTACTGTATCATCAAACTTTTGACCGTTAGAGTCCTTTACAGTTTTTGCTGCTTCCTTAGTATTTCAAGAACTACTTCATAATCCAGGGTGTTTTTCAGAAACTTCACATTCGAAATATGTAACTCTTAGGGATAGACGTTTTCGGTATAACTGGAAGAATTTCTACGAGATTTTCAAAATACTGTTTGCGAATTTCGCCCAAGAGATCTGCTGATAATGTTGTGATATATAAAAGGTTCTCTGGTACGACGGCAAAAGGACAGGGTATAAATATCGAGGTTATAATAGGAGTAGTCTCACTGAGAAGTCGAAGTGGAGCTGTGACAAAATTAGCTTCCTGAAAAGAAATTGTAGGGTTGTTTTTGCTAATAAATGGCAAAAGATTCAACACAGTATGTGTTAAACTATGAATTTAGGTTCGGGAGTTTTTCAGGTACATAAATCTTTTCTTCCGTAGATGAAATGCGATTGGTTCGTCTTTCCGATCGAGGTGTTTTCAAGAATCATGAAAAATTTGAATGAGGAGTATAATTATCGAAGTACAAATGAGGTTTAGGATGAAATCAAGTGGCAAACTTGAAGAATTGTTTAGTTTCATATGTTATAATCAGCATTTTAACTCATTTTAATCGTCCCAAAGTTAGCAGTCCGATAGTCCGATTGTCCAATGGTTCAATAAATTCATATATAAATTAGATATATATTATATTTGAATTACATAATACGTATCGTGACCCGTGTACCGGTCTCGGTGTCGATCACAACTCAAAGTATATATATATTTTGGAATCAACTCTGACCCTGTATAGCCAACTCCCACCTTCACATATAGAGTGTCTATGGTTGTTCCAAAATATATATATAGATGGGTCGATATGATAAGTCGAAACCTTGCATACGTGTCCCGTTATTTATAGTGCGTAAAAGTAAATAACAGAAATTAAATGACGGTAAATAAAATTGCGAGAATGTAAAATTGCGATAAATTAAACGTTAATCAGTTACCTGGGAACAGTTAGCCGGAACAGTTAGCGTGGATTCCTAACAATATTTCAATTTAGTTAATTCGTCTGTTTCTAACAAATTTTATTTTATCCAATGTTTTCTTCTTTATGCCACTTGTTGGATTCTGATAGGTAAAAATCCGAATATGAAATTTGAATGAAAATGGTTATTCTGTGATGAACGGATACGTATATCGATAGTTGTAAGTAGGATAGTATATGATCGTTGAATCAGATTCGAAGAATGTAAAGTGTAACTTATTAATGTGAATTTTAAATATTCCTCGGGTACTACCCACCCGTTAAAATATTTTCATCATTAACAGTTTGTACGAAAGAATTTTTAATTACAATCTTTATGAAAATACACTTGCATATATATTTTCTTCAGATATAATCATAAATTTAATGAGTCAATAAGATATTAAGCTCATTAGGTTTATTGTTAATACTAGATTACATAATCTCTAGAGCATTAGAGATTACTTAGTCGTCATATTGAACGAAGATAGTGAGATAGAATGGTACGTAAATCGAAGATAATCGATGTAGAACGATATGTAGAATGAAAATAAAGTGTATAGAGCGACACATAAAGCGGTGATTATACTCGAGGTGTAATTTGTGACGTTGAGATTTACGACGTGGTTGTGGTTTGAGAGTGATAAGGATACCATTGACGTTGATGATGGTAATGCTGTTGATGGTGCTGGTACTGAAGATTGCGATGTTGATGTTACTGGAGGTACTGGTTATGCTGCCGGTGCTGCCGCTGGTGTTTGTAACCTTCGCACCAGATTCTCCAAAACCATTACTCGAGCACGTAGTTCGTTAACTTCTTATATTATGTCGGGATGATTGGCGGTTGGAACGAGCGAATGAATAAGATTTGTAAGATGGGATATTATATAATCGTGACGAGATACTCTAGAAATGAGAGAGAAAATGGTTTCTTGAACAGGTTCGCCGGTAAGTGCTTCAGGTTCATCGTCAAGAGGGCAATTTGGTGGATGGAATGGATCTTCAATGCGGAATAACTTTCGGATATCAGATGATATTCCAGCTATATAGAATATCTATATATATAATACTAAAGATTTCGTAGACTACAGAGGAACCTAGGGCATATGTCAGGCAAGTCTACAGATGTGCTAAGATATGAATTTTGTCCATACACTATCGATGCAGTAATGCAGTAAGACGTGTCTAGACTTATGAATGATAAGCAGGCAATTCTCTAAGGATGATAAGCAGATGATTTCCAACTAGATATGATAAGCAAAACTTTTGACATGTAAACACGGTCAAAGTCCAGACTCACTAATGTACCCTAACAACTACCAGTTAGACACACTAATGGGAGACCTGGTTCACTAAGACCAACGCTCTGATACCACCTGTAAAGACCCGACCTTATCCTCCCGGACGTAGTCATCAACAGTTGGTCCCATCGCGATGATCGACTCCAAGTAATGTCCTTAATATGAGCTAATGCACAGCGGAAGACTTAATTCATACCTGAGAATAACATGCTTTAAAAAGTCAACATAAAGTTGGTGAGATATATAGGTTTGATGCTAGCAGCGTTATAACAATGGACCACAAGATTTCATATGTAAACATTTTAATAAAAATATTCTAAGTGGTTGAGCACTTGGTAACCATACTTAACATTTAATCACGTCGCATATTCCCTTTATTATGAAATCTTACTACACTGTACCATGTGTAGTCACGAAACGAAGTACTGTGCAACCGTTGAATACTGGTCATCCAGTCCGGTTGAGGTTGTCAGGCCCGATAGATCTATCAACAGGATTCGCGTTTACAATACCGCTGTAAATATTAGTTACCAAGCTACAGGGAAGTATGCCAGTGGTACAACTCAACGTAGAATATATTTTTCAGTTACTTGTGTCCATAACGTAAATCATTTATAAAAACAGTGCATGTATTCTCATCCCAAAAATATTTAAAGTTCAAAAAGGGACTATATACTCACCTAATGTATTTTGTAGTAAAAATACATATAACATCATTGAACACGTATAAGGTTGGCCTTGGATTCACGAACCTATATTAATTATATATTTATATTAACACATATAATTAACAGTAATAATAATCAAACCAGTTTATATATTACTTATCTAGTTTAGTAATATATCTGTTATTTTAAAGGTTATATATTTATTTCGTATATTAATATTTATACATATATATCTATATACTTATATTATTAAATCAACATTTGTTATATAAATATTTATGTGAAAACTGTTATTATGTTTGTAGTAATAATATTACTATAATTATAATAATATTAATGATAATAAAATAATGTAAATAAGATCACATATTAAAATCATGTTATTGAAAATAATAATAACGATAGTAATAATTTTAATAAAAATGAAAATTTTAATGTTAATGATAATAATATTTAATTGTGTTAATAATAATAATAGTAATAATTAACTTATCATTTTTGATACATATAATAATATTTATAATACTAATAAATGTAGTAATAATTGATTAGATGAATGACTACCTCCATTAAATGGCTAAAAAAAATATATATGAAACGTGCTGCAAGTCAGACTCGAACATACGACCCCTTGATATCCCACAAACACACACAGCCATCGATCCAAGTCAGTTTTTCTGAATTTAAACCCCTCTTAATTTTTATAACCCGTTTTTGTTTTGATTCGGCCCAACCTCAGGAAAAGGCTACGGCCCAACATCAAATCAGCTGGGCTTCGGTCCAATTCGATAAATGATCCATTAAAACCTTGATCCACTAAATAATAACAAGTTGCTGTAATCGATTAATAATATAAGGTTTATTTTATATATATAAAATCATAATGGCCGACACATTAATCATAAGTCTCGTTTCATCCTCATCATTTATCATTATCATTCAACCGTCGCACAGTAGACAGAAGACTTCGATGTTTGTTTGGTATTCGTACAGGAACAATGAAAATAGAAAAACCTATCCTCAAGCAGGAACAACAAACGAGTAGCAGTTTGATAGGTTGTGTGGTGGTTTCGAAAATAAAAAGAAAAGAGAAATAAAAATAGCGAGCAGCAGTGTTTAGCGGTTGTGGTAATATTTGGTGTTCGAAGCTTGATGAAGTGGTGACGGTTATGATTGAGCACGAATAATAGAAACAGAAAGGGTGCAGTAGCAGACGACTTGCAGGTGAGATTTTTCAAATAACATAAGTGGGTTTTGGGTTTGTGTGATTAATTAGAAGTATAAACGAGGGTGATTGTGGGGGATTTTCTTGGATCGTGATAGAAGAAAAAGAATGGTGAACATGGCGGTTTAAGGATGGCACACGGTGGTGTTCTCAAACTAAAACAGAAACAGGTTTATAGATGGTAGTCGATGGGTGGTGCAAGTGGAAGTAGTGATCGGTTTAGGTGGTGGTGGTGGCAGATTATGATGAGTACGGACAGAATCATATAAATCAGGAGCGAGAACCTTGCAAGTTGTAGTGGTTTAGATGATAGTTTATAATAGAGACGATGATGGTTTGAATTAATAATTAATGGTGTTCTCGGTTTTATAGTAACAAATGGGTTCATCATGGATTATGGTGATGATCTTCTTTTTCAATTTCCTTTGCTGTGAGAAGATAGTATCTTATATAGATGGTGAACGAATCTTCGAAATAGTGAGGATGATTTGTTTGTATTAAATTGAAACGTGGACGGGTAACAATCTATAGACAGGGTTGAATAAATCAGAGAAAAATTGAATAAGTTAAAAAAAATTAAAGAGGATTGTGACCTTCAACCGGATTTGGTTGTTTGTGAATCTTTAATCTCGATTAGTAATCAATTTGGAGACAGAATTCAAAATTAACTACAGAAGGATGGCTACGTAAAACTAATTAAATCCCCACTTGATATTATCAATTTATTATTAGTAATTAGTATATATAAATAATTGAAAGAAAACTTTAGTATTAATAATCATAGATAATATTACTAATGCTAATAATAATAAATAATTTCTGTTATTAAAGATGATAATAGTAATAATAATATTACATTTAATATTATAATATTATAACTTATTAATTATATCATATTTATTAATATTAATATATATTATAAAATAACATTTATTGAATAATTAATATTCATAAATTTTATTTCTTTTACAATATATATATAATATTACAATATACATGTAATAGTAACTGTACGTAAAGATCACATATATTTTATGTATATATTTATGTCTATATATTTAATTATTTACAACAATTGTTCGTGAATCGTCGGGCTCGGTCAAAGGTTAATTGATTATCCGAATATAGATTTCAAACTTTCTAGACTCAACATTAGGGTTTTTGCTTATCGTGTCGGAAACATATAGAGATTAGGGTTTAAATTTGGTCGGAAATTTCCGGGTCGTTACAAAATACATATTAAAACACTACATGTATATACATTTTAACTGAGTCGTTAAGTCATCGTTAGTCGTTACATGTAAGTGTTGTTTTGAAACCTTTAGGTTAACGATCTTGTTAAATGTTGTTAACCCAATGTTTATAATATCAAATGAGATTTTAAATTATTATATTATCATGATATTATCATGTATGAATATCTCTTAATATGATATATATACATTAAATGTCTTTACAACGATAATCGTTACATATATGTCTCGTTTAAAAATCATTAAGTTAGTAGTCTTGTTTTTACATATGTAGTTCATTGTTAATATACTTAATGATATGTTTACTTATCATAATATCATGTTAACTATATATATAACCATATATATGTCATCATATAGTTTTTACAAGTTTTAACGTTCGTGAATCACCGGTCAACTTGGGTGGTCAATTGTCTATATGAAACCTATTTCAATTAATCAAGTCTTAACAAGTTTGATTGCTTAACATGTTGGAAACATTTAATCATGTAAATATCAATCTCAATTAATATATATAAACATGGAAAAGTTCGGGTCACTACACCTTGTACATCTTCCCCGTTCCAGGATGTATTGAGTATCTGGTTTTATGAGCTTCTCTAAGTACCATTTCTCTCATATCTCCAAATTTTGGTACCCAAATCCTTTCAGCCCTATACCGGGTTCCGTCTTCCCGAATATTAAGATGCTTCTCCGATCCTTTGGGTATTTCATCCTTAAAATTTCCCTCTTTTAAAACTCCTTGTTGCGCCTCCTTTATTTGAGTAGTAAGGTTATTATGAATCATTATATTCATAGATTTTACTCGAATGGGTTCTCTGTCCTTCCTGCTCAAGGCATCGGCTACCACATTTGCCTTCCCCGGGTGGTAACGAATCTCAAAGTCGTAATCATTCAATAATTCAATCCACCTACGCTGCCTCATATTCAGTTGTTTCTGATTAAATATGTGTTGAAGACTTTTGTGGTCGGTATATATAATACTTTTGACCCCATATAAGTAGTGCCTCCAAGTCTTTAATGCAAAAACAACCGCGCCTAATTCCAAATCATGCGTCGTATAATTTTGTTCGTGAATCTTCAATTGTCTAGACGCATAAGCAATCACATTCGTTCGTTGCATTAATACACAATCGAGACCTTGCTTTGATGCGTGACAATAAATCACAAAATCATCATTCCCTTCATGCAATGACAATATAGGTGCCGTAGTTAGCTTTTTCTTCAATAACTGAAACGCTTTCTCTTGTTCATCATTCCATTCAAATTTCTTCCCTTTATGCGTTAATGCAGTCAAGGGTTTTGCTATTCTGGAAAAGTCTTGGATGAACCTTCTGTAGTAACCAGCTAGTCCTAAAAACTGGAGTATGTGTTTCGGAATTTTCGGGGTTTCCCACTTTTCAACAGTTTCTATCTTTGCCGGATCCACCTTAATACCTTCTTTGTTCACTATGTGACCGAGGAATTGAACTTCTTCCAACCAAAATGCACACTTTGAAAACTTAGCGTATAATTCTTCCTTCCTCAATACTTCTAACACCTTTCTCAAATGTTCACCGTGTTCTTGGTCATTCTTTGAGTAAATAAGTATGTCATCAATGAAAACAATGACAAACTTGTCAAGGTATGGTCCACACACTCGGTTCATAAGGTCCATGAACATAGCTGGTGCATTAGTTAACCCAAACGGCATGACCATAAACTCGTAATGACCGTAACGTGTTCTGAAAGCAGTCTTTGGAATATCTGAAGGGATTTAACAAGTTTCAATATCCTTAAAACCATTTATTAGTAAGCTTGCGGAAGCATGTTAATATGAGTATGTTTAGCCGTTTAAGAACTTGTTAATCATTCAATCAATTAAATGTAAATCCCATGGATCAAGTTGTGAAATAATACTTACTAATTTACAAGAAAGGATAATGTTTATACCTCCTCAAAACAAGTTTGAGGGTTCTTCAAAATGAGCAGAAAGTTTGAAGGAGATGATGATGAAATGAGCTCTTAACTTGAACCTTCAAGTGTATAGAACCCTAAGCTCTTGTACTCCAACACCCCCTTAATCTTGGCAATACTTTGGAACCAATAAACCCTTGTTAACTAAGCTAGAAAACCTGTTTTCTGCCTTGATAAAATCCGAACAGTAGCAGCCTGGTGCAGCTCAAAATGATGATGAATGTGATGAATATTAGCTTCTAACTTGAAGCCTCAAGTGTTGCATACCCCAAGCAATAACCCCAACACCTTTGTAATTAGTTAGGATTTAATTGACACTAGATGCAAGCTTGCAAAAACAAAATTTGAACTCCTCTTTTGAGCAAAAGGGCCATGGCCAGCAGCTAGGAAAAGGAGACTGTTTTGAGCAGTTTTTTTAAGCTATTGCATCTATATTTTTCACTTGGAAGAAAGTGGTCAAGCCTTGGCACAAGTATCTAGCATGCACCTATGGGATTGTGTAATTGAAAGCATCAAAGAAACAAGCATGGGTCAAGTCCTTGGAGTCCTAAAAAACTGCCCATTACTTATATTTAAAATAAATTTATAAAACTTATTCAAAGTTATATAAAACTTGTTATAAATATAATGCTTTTGTTAAGTTTCTTTTATTTTATAAACCATTTTATAAAATATAACACAACTTAATTATTTAAACCAATAAATAATTAAATATAAATTATCCAAATAATTTATCCCAAGTGATAATATTTCAGAAACCCGATTTTCTAAAATCCATGTGTCGCGAATTTATTTAACGAACCAATCGTTAAGTTTAAATCGTATAAGGTGTCGGTAAGCATGTTATTGGGTATGACCCGACTTGGATCATAACATGTCAGCCACATTAATTTGATATATATCTCTCGGGCATACGGAAAACCTACAATCTCCCACTTGCACGAGAAACATAAGAAATTAATGTAAGTGATGGATACCACCTAACTACCGTCCATCACCCCCAACATGTTATGACTTTGTGTCATTCAATAACATCATCCCTTTCGAGTCCCATCTCGAATATGAATAGGTGAATCTTTCATTATATCCTTTCATCCTAGATGTCATGTTAAATCCAAGAGATACAGAGTGATCACTCTCTTCTAGATTTAACTTTATCAGGCCTTAGACATCTGACTCTCAACGAATAAGAGGGACAAATTCCATCTTGACTACATACGTCCTAAATATGTACCTTGCATTATGCCTGAGCTCTTCCTTGTGAACTACCATATTTCAGAATAGCGAAGGAAAGAATCAAGGCCATATACTTGGTAAATATCTGAACCCAATATGTATCTCAGGTCAGAGGATACAATGATATTCGCCTTTACTCAAGACTACATGTGATCAACCACAAAGGCTCCATTTAGTAAATCTTGAGGGCGGGTCTTCCAATATTTGTATCCCACAAATATTTATGAACCTTGATCGCAACCTTGCCCCACATTCAGTCCGTGAATGTATACCAATCCAAGTTCATAATAGTCTAAACCTCACACTTGTTCCCACAAATGTGATCGACTACGGAATTTAGAATAATTGCTTATTCATGGATAAAATATGCAAAATAGGAACCTAACTCAAAATAAATTAAACCATAATTATATTAATGAGTTTGAATAATTTCGTTCCATTACAATACTTAAAACAGATCATGACCAATCACTAGAATATCGAAGCCCTAATGCACAAACATGTCCTGCATGTTTTGATCCATGTAAGAGCTTCGTGAGAGGATCCGCTATATTAAGATCTGTGTGAACTTTGCGAATACATATCTTTCCCTTTTCAACTTCATCCCTTATGTAGTTGAATCTCTGCTCAATGTGACGGGTCTTTTGGTGAGCACGAGGTTCCTTGATTTGAGCAATCGCACCCTCGTTGTCACAAAAGATCTCAAGAGGGCCCTGAATGGAAGGGACTACTCCTAAGTCGTCGATGAATTTCTTCATCCATGCAGCTTCCTGCGCTGCCAATGAGGCGGCAATGTACTCCGACTCTGTAGTGGATAATGCAACAACATCCTGTTTTGAACTCTTCCAAGAGACCGCACCTCCATTTAACGTGAAGACATAACGGATTGTGATCGAGAATCATCTCGATCAGTTTGGAAACTCGCGTCCACGTAACCTTTTACAGCGAGTTCCTCCTCACCAGACCCATATATTAGAAACATATCCTTAGTCCTCCTAAGGTATTTCAATATACTTTTAACAGCAATCCAGTGACTGTTTCCTGGGTTATTCTGGTACCTACTTGTCAAGCTTAGAGCGCATGACACATCCGGTCTAGTGCATATCATTGCATACATGATTGACCCAATAGCAGACGCATATGGGACATTCTTCATTCTTTCCTGTTCATCTTTCGTGGTGGGGCACTGAGATGAACTAAGGAGCGTTCCTTTTTGAATAGGTACCAAACCTTTCTTGGAGTTTTCCATCTTGAACCTTTTCAAGATCTTTTCAATGTATGCACTTTGATTTAAACCTATCAGTTTCTTGGATCTATCCCTGTAGATCCCAATCCCCAAAACGTATTGTGCTTCTCCAAGATCCTTAATGGAGAAGCATTTGCTTAACCAAGTTTTAACACCTTGCATTGCCGGAATATCATTTCCAAATAACAATATATCATCCACATATAGTACAAGGAACATGATAGTGCTCCCACTAGCTTTCTTGTATACACAAGCTTCATCACCATTTTTAATGAAGCCAAATTTCTTGGCCTCCTCATTAAAACGATGATTCCACATTCTAGATGCTTGTTTCAATCCGTAGATTGACTTCTTTAACTTGCATACCTTTTTAGGATATTTCGGATCAACAAAACCCTCAGGCTGAACCATATAGACATCTTCCTCAAGATGTCCGTTCAGGAAAGCGGTCTTGACATCCATCTGCCATATTTCATAATCATAATGAGCAGCAATGGCAAGTAATATCCTAATAGACTTTAGCATCGCCACAGGCGAAAAAGTTTCATCATAGTCAACCCCTTGAGTTTGAGTGAAACCTTTTGCTACAAGTATAGCTTTATATGTATCCAAGTTTCCATGTATGTCGGTTTTCATTTTGAACAGCCATTTACAATCAACTAGCCTAGAGCCAGGAGGTTGCGCAACAAGTTCCCAAACTTGGTTGTCATACATGGATTGCATCTCAGCATTCATGGCTTCCTGCCATTTATCTTTATCAATCCTTGATAAAGCATCTTGGTAGTTTATTGGTTCATCCAAATCAACCACATAGCAACCATCCATGAGAAACCCATATCTCTCAGGAGGATTACTAATCCTACCAGATCTGCGAACGTCTTGTGTATTTTGATCATCCATCTGATCACTCTCAACATTTTCATGTTGAGTGCTAGTGTCAGCCAATTGTGTATCATCTACTTGATCTTGAACCTCTTCAAGATCTATCTTCCTTTCACTTTTGCCTTCCATTAGGAACTTAGTTTCAAGGAATTCAGCCTTCCGAGCAACAAATACATTCTGCTCGGAAGGATCATAGAAATAGTATCCCATATCATCCTTGGGATATCCTATGAAGATACACTTCGTGGATCGAGCATTCAACTTATTAGGGACGTAACGCTTAGGGTAAGCTTCACATCCCCATACCTTTAAGTATGATAGAGATGGAGGTTTTCCAAACCACATCTCATGAGGTGTTCGTTCCACTTTCTTGGTTGGGGCCATATTTAAAATACGAGCCGCGGAGCATAGACAATAACCCCAAAATGATAGAGGTAACGAGCTTCTAGCCATCATAGATCGAACCATATCCATTAGGGTTCGGTTCCTCCTTTCGGAAACTCCATTCAGTTGGGGTGTTCCAGGAGGAGTGAGTTGTGAGATAATCCCACAACTTCTAAGATGATCTTGGAAAGCATCGCTTAGGTATTCACCTCCTCTATCGGTACGAAGTACCTTGATTGTCTTATTGAGTTGATTTTGTACTTCATTTTGAAACTCTTTGAATGCTTCAAAAGTTTCGTCCTTATGTTTTAACAAGTAGACATATCCAAAACGGCTGAAGTCATCAATGAAAGTAACGAAGTATCTTTCACCATTCCTAGTTATGGGCTTAAAGGGTCCACATACATCCGAATGTATTAATCCCAATAAGTCCTTAGCCCTTTCATAGGTCCCTTTGAAAGGTGCTTTAGTCATTTTGCCTTGTAAACAAGATTCACATACATCAAACGATTCTAGTTCATTTGATTTCAAAAGGCCATTCTTTTGGAGTGTATGCATTCGATTCTTGTTTATGTGACCAAGGCGACAATGCCATAAGTAGGAATCACTCAAATCCCTTTTGAGTTTCTTGGTGCTAGTATGGTATATTGAGCTACTAGATGATGTGTCATCGTGAACCAATTCATAAATTCCATTTGAAGGCGAAGCCTTAAAATAAAATACATTATCTAAATAAACATGGATATCATCATTAACAAAATTAAGATAAAAATCACATTGTTTTAAACAGGAAACTGAAATAATGTTTCGACATAAATCCGGTGCATACAAAACATTGTTCAAAATAAGTTCCAAACCACTTGGAAGCTTTAATACAAAGTCTCCATGAGCCTTCACTTGCACTTTGGCTCCATTACCCATAAAGAGACTTGATGTTCCCGTTTGCTTGCTACTTCTTTTGAACCCCTGCAAAGAATTGCAAATGTGAGTTCCACATCCAGTGTCTAATACCCATGTATTAGAAGAAGTAATACTAAGCTCTATATATACCATATATATGTTACCTGAGGATTGCCCCGCATCCCTCTTTTCCTTCAACTCCTTAAGGTAGACCGGGCAATTGCGTTTCCAGTGACCCATTTCACCGCAACCGAAGCACGGGTCTTCCTTGGGGTTTGCTTGTCCGGCAACCTTTTGCTTCTTGTTCTTGTTTTTGGTTGGGGTAACCATCCTCCCCTTTCCTTTGCCTTGATGGGCGGGTCCTTTCCTCTTAGCCGCCTTTGGCTTAGAGGTGTTATTACCTTTGGACCCACCATCATTGATCATTGGCACGGGTGAAGCCCTCTTACCCATGCTAGTTTCCGCCGTCCTTAACATGCCATGAAGTTCACCAATGGTCTTATCCATCCCATTCATATTGTAATTAATTACAAATTGGTCAAACCTCTTTGACAGGGAGTTTAGGATAAGATCAGTGGCTAGCTCATTAGATATGTTGAGATTAAGACGGTTTGCGCGATCAATAAGGCTTTTCATTTTGAGGACATAAGAGGATACGGATTGGGTGTCATCCATACAACATACATGTAACGCTCGAACCGTTTCGAAGCGCTCGACACGTGCTTGTTGAAGGAACATCTTGAAATGTCCCGTTCTTATTGATTAAAAACGTTCCATATTAATTGATTTCGTTGCGAGGTTTTGACCTCTATATGAGACGTTTTTCAAAGACTGCATTCATTTTTAAAACAAACCATAACCTTTATTTCATAGATAAAGGTTTTAAAAAGCTTTACGTAGATTATCAAATAATGATAATCTAAAATATCCTGTTTACACACGACCATTACATAATGGTTTACAATACAAATATGTTACAACAAAATAAGTTTCTTGAATGCAGTTTTTACACAATATCATACAAGCATGGACTCCAAATCTCGTCCTTATTTAAGTATGCGACAGCGGAAGCTCTTAATAATCACCTGAGAATAAACATGCTTAAAACGTCAACAAAAATGTTGGTGAGTTATAGGTTTAACCTATATATATCAAATCATAATAATAGACCACAAGATTTCATATTTCAATACACATCCCATACATAGAGATAAAAATCATTCATATGGTGAACACCTGGTAACCGACATTAACAAGATGCATATATAAGAATATCCCCATCATTTCGGGACACCCTTCGGATATGATATAAATTTCGAAGTACTAAAGCATCCGGTACTTTGGATGGGGTTTGTTAAGCCCAATAGATCTATCTTTAGGATTCGCGTCAATTAGGGTGTTTGTTCCCTAATTCTTAGATTACCAGACTTAATAAAAAGGGGCATATTCGATTTCGATAATTCAACCATAGAATGTAGTTTCACGTACTTGTGTCTATTTTGTAAATCATTTATAAAACTTGCATGTATTCTCATCCCAAAAATATTAGATTTTAAAAGTGGGACTATAACTCACTTTCACAGATTTTTACTTCGTCGGGAAGTAAGACTTGGCCACTGGTTGATTCACGAACCTATAACAATATATACATGTATATCAAAGTATGTTCAAAATATATTTACAACACTTTTAATATATTTTGATGTTTTAATTTTATTAAGTCAGCTGTCCTCGTTAGTAACCTACAACTAGTTGTCCACAGTTAGATGTACAGAAATAAATCAATAAATATTATCTTGAATCAATCCATGACCCAGTGTATACGTATCTCAGTATTGATCACAACTCAAACTATATATATTTTGGAATCAACCTCAACCCTGTATAGCTAACTCCAACATTCACATATAGAGTGTCTATGGTTGTTCCGAAATATATATAGATGTGTCGACATGATAGGTCGAAACATTGTATACGTGTCTATGGTATCTCAAGATTACATAATATACAATACAAGTTGATTAAGTTATGGTTGGAATAGATTTGTTACCAATTTTCACGTAGCTAAAATGAGAAAAATTATCCAATTTTGTTTTACCCATAACTTCTTCATTTTAAATCCGTTTTGAGTGAATCAAATTGCTATGGTTTCATATTAAACTCTATTTTATGAATCTAAACAGAAAAAGTATAGGTTTATTGTCGGAAAAATAAGTTACAAGTCATTTTTGTAAAGGTAGTCATTTCAGTCGAAAGAACGACGTCTAGATGACCATTTTAGAAAACATACTTCCACTTTGAGTTTAACCATAATTTTTGGATATAGTTTCATGTTCATAATAAAAATCATTTTCTCATAATAACAACTTTTAAATCAAAGTTTATCATAGTTTTTAATTAACTAACCCAAAACAGCCCGCGGTGTTACTACGACGGCGTAAATCCGGTTTTACGGTGTTTTTCGTGTTTCCAGGTTTTAAATCATTAAGTTAGCATATCATATAGATATAGAACATATGTTTAGTTGATTTTAAAAGTCAAGTTAGAAGGATTAACTTTTGTTTGCGAACAAGTTTAGAATTAACTAAACTATGTTCTAGTGATTACAAGTTTAAACCTTCGAATAAGATAGCTTTATATGTATGAATCGAATGATGTTATGAACATCATTACTACCTTAAGTTCCTTGGATAAACCTACTGGAAAAGAGAAAAATAGATCTAGCTTCAACGGATCCTTGGATGGCTCGAAGTTCTTGAAGCAGAATCATGACACGAAAACAAGTTCAAGTAAGATCATCACTTGAAATAAGATTGTTATAGTTATAGAAATTGAACCAAAGTTTGAATATGATTATTACCTTGTATTAGAATGATAACCTACTGTAAGAAACAAAGATTTCTTGAGGTTAGATGATCACCTTACAAGATTGGAAGTGAGCTAGCAAACTTGAAAGTATTCTTGATTTTATGAAACTAGAACTTTTGGAATTTATGAAGAACACTTAGAACTTGAAGATAGAACTTGAGAGAGATCAATTAGATGAAGAAAATTGAAGAATTAAAGTGTTTGTAGGTGTTTTTGGTCGTTGGTGTATGGATTAGATATAAAGGATATGTAATTTTGTTTTCATGTAAATAAGTCATGAATGATTACTCATATTTTTGTAATTTTATGAGATATTTCATGCTAGTTGCCAAATGATGGTTCCCACATGTGTTAGGTGACTCACATGGGCGGCTAAGAGCTGATAATTGGAGTGTATATACCAATAGTACATACATCTAAAAGCTGTGTATTGTACGAGTACGAATACGGGTGCATACGAGTAGAATTGTTGATGAAACTGAACGAGGATGTAATTGTAAGCATTTTTGTTAAGTAGAAGTATTTTGATAAGTGTATTGAAGTCTTTCAAAAGTGTATGAATACATATTAAAACACTACATGTATATACATTTTAACTGAGTCGTTAAGTCATCGTTAGTCGTTACATGTAAATGTTGTTTTGAAACCTTTAGGTTAACGATCTTGTTAAATGTTGTTAACCCAATATTTATAATATCAACAGAGATTTTAAATTATTATATTATCATGATATTATGATGTACGAATATCTCTTAATATGATATATATACATTAAATGTCGTTACAACGAAAATCGTTACATATATGTCTCGTTTCAAAATCATTAAGTTAGTAGTCTTGTTTTTACATATGTAGTTCATTGTTAATATAATTAATGATATGTTTACTTATCATAATATCATGTTAACTATATATATAACCATATATATGTCATCATATAGTTTTTACAAGTTTTAACGTTCGTGAATCACCGGTCAACTTGGGTGGTCAATTGTCTATATGAAACCTATTTCAATTAATCAAGTCTTAACAAGTTTGATTGCTTAACATGTTGGAAACATTTAATCATGTAAATATCAATCTCAGTTAATATATATAA
This sequence comes from Rutidosis leptorrhynchoides, assembly GCF_046630445.1. Lineage (NCBI taxonomy): Eukaryota > Viridiplantae > Streptophyta > Magnoliopsida > Asterales > Asteraceae > Rutidosis > Rutidosis leptorrhynchoides. Next base: position 210,756,082 of record NC_092339.1, read on the forward strand.
ACATGGAAAAGTTCGGGTCACTACAGTACCTACCCGTTAAATAAATTTCGTCCCGAAATTTTAAGCTGTTGAAGGTGTTGACGAATCTTCTGTAAATAGATGCGGGTATTTCTTCTTCATCTGATCTTCACGCTCCCAGGTGAACTCGGGTCCTCTACGAGCATTCCATCGAACCTTAACAATTGGTATCTTGTTTTGCTTAAGTCTTTTAACCTCCCGATCCATTATTTCGACGGGTTCTTCGATGAATTGAAGTTTTTCATTGATTTGGATTTCATCTAACGGAATAGTGAGATCTTCTTTAGCAAAACATTTCTTTAAATTCGAGACGTGGAAAGTGTTATGTACAGCCGCGAGTTGTTGAGGTAACTCTAGTCGGTAAGCTACTGGTCCGATACGATCAATAATCTTGAATGGTCCAATATACCTTGGATTTAATTTCCCTCGTTTACCAAATCGAACAACGCCTTTCCAAGGTGCAACTTTAAGCATGACCATCTCTCCAATTTCAAATTCTATATCTTTTCTTTTAATGTCAGCGTAGCTCTTTTGTCGACTTTGGGCGGTTTTCAACCGTTGTTGAATTTGGATGATCTTCTCGGTAGTTTCTTGTATAATCTCCGGACCCGTAATCTGTCTATCCCCCACTTCACTCCAACAAATCGGAGACCTGCACTTTCTACCATAAAGTGCTTCAAACGGCGCCATCTCAATGCTTGAATGGTAGCTGTTGTTGTAGGAAAATTCTGCTAACGGTAGATGTCGATCCCAACTGTTTCCGAAATCAATAACACATGCTCGTAGCATGTCTTCAAGCGTTTGTATCGTCCTTTCGCTCTGCCCATCAGTTTGTGGATGATTAGCAGTACTCATGTCTAGACGAGTTCCTAATGCTTGCTGTAATGTCTGCCAGAATCTTGAAATAAATCTGCCATCCCTATCAGAGATAATAGAGATTGGTATTCCATGTCTGGAGACGACTTCCTTCAAATACAGTCGTGCTAACTTCTCCATCTTGTCATCTTCTCTTATTGGTAGGAAGTGTGCTGATTTGGTGAGACGATCAACTATTACCCAAATAGTATCAAAACCACTTGCAGTCCTTGGCAATTTAGTGATGAAATCCATGGTAATGTTTTCCCATTTCCATTCCGGGATTTCGGGTTGTGGAAGTAGACCTGATGGTTTCTGATGCTCAGCTTTGACCTTAGAACATGTCAAACATTCTCCTACGTATTTAGCAACATCGGCTTTCATACCCAGCCACCAAAAATGTTTCTTGAGATCCTTGTACATCTTCCCCGTTACAGGATGTATTGAGTATCTGGTTTTATGAGCTTCTCTAAGTACCATTTCTCTCATATCTCCAAATTTTGGTACCCAAATCCTTTCAGCCCTATACCGGGTTCCGTCTTCCCGAATATTAAGATGCTTCTCCGATCCTTTGGGTATTTCATCCTTTAAATTTCCCTCTTTTAAAACTCCTTGTTGCGCCTCCTTTATTTGAGTAGTAATGTTATTATGAATCATTATATTCATAGATTTTACTCGAATGGGTTCTCTGTCCTTCCTGTTCAAGGCATCGGCTACCACATTTGCCTTCCCCGGGTGGTAACGAATCTCAAAGTCGTAATCATTCAATAATTCAATCCACCTACGCTGCCTCATATTCAGTTGTTTCTGATTAAATATGTGTTGAAGACTTTTGTGGTCGGTATATATAATACTTTTGACCCCATATAAGTAGTGCCTCCAAGTCTTTAATGCAAAAACAACCGCGCCTAATTCCAAATCATGCGTCGTATAATTTTGTTCGTGAATCTTCAATTGTCTAGACGCATAAGCAATCACCTTCGTTCGTTGCATTAATACACAACCGAGATCTTGCTTTGATGCATCACAATAAATCACAAAATCATCATTCCCTTCAGGCAATGACAATATAGGTGCCGTAGTTAGCTTTTTCTTCAATAACTGAAACGCTTTCTCTTGTTCATCATTCCATTCAAATTTCTTCCCTTTATGCGTTAATGCAGTCAAGGGTTTTGCTATTCTGGAAAAGTCTTGGATGAACCTTCTGTAGTAACCAGCTAGTCCTAAAAACTGGCGTATGTGTTTCGAAGTTTTCGGGGTTTCTCACTTTTCAACAGTTTCTATCTTTGCCGGATCCACCTTAATACCTTCTTTGTTCACTATGTGACCGAGGAATTGAACTTCTTCCAACCAAAATGCACACTTTGAAAACTTAGCGTACAATTCTTCCTTCCTCAATACTTCTAACACCTTTCTCAAATGTTCACCGTGTTCTTGGTCATTCTTTGAGTAAATAAGTATGTCATCAATGAAAACAATGACAAACTTGTCAAGGTATGGTCCACACACTCGGTTCATAAGGTCCATGAACACAGCTGGTGCATTAGTTAAACCAAACGGCATGACCATAAACTCGTAATGACCGTAACGTGTTCTGAAAGCAGTCTTTGGAATATCATCTTCTTTCACCCGCATTTGATGATACCCGGAACGTAAGTCAATCTTTGAATAAACAGACGAGCCTTGTAGTTGATCAAATAAGTCATCGATTCTCGGTAGTGGGTAGCGGTTCTTGATGGTAAGTTTGTTCAACTCTCGGTAGTCGATACACAACCTGAATGTACCATCTTTCTTCTTGACAAACAAAACAGGAGCTCCCCACGGTGATGTGCTTGGTCGAATGAAACCACGCTCTAAAAGTTCTTGTAATTGGCTTTGTAGTTCTTTCATCTCGCTGGGTGCGAGTCTGTAAGGAGCACGAGCTATTGGTGCAGCTCCTGGTACAAGATCTATTTGAAATTTAACGGATCGATGTGGGGGTAATCCCGGTAATTCTTTCGGAAATACATCAGGAAATTCTTTTGCGACGGGAACATCATTGATGCTCTTTTCTTCAGTTTGTACTTTCTCAACGTGTGCTAGAACAGCATAGCAACCTTTTCTTATTAGTTTTTGTGCCTTCAAATTACTAATAAGATGTAGCTTCGTGTTGCCCTTTTCTCCGTACACCATTAAGGGTTTTCCTTTTTCTCGTATAATGCGAATTGCATTTTTGTAACAAACGATCTCCGCTTTCACTTCTTTCAACCAGTCCATACCGATTATCACATCAAAACTCCCTAACTCTACTGGTATCAAATCAATCTTAAATGTTTCGCTAACCAGTTTAATTTCTCGATTCCGACATATATTATCTGCTGAAATTAATTTACCATTTGGTAATTCGAGTAAAAATTTACTATCCAAAGGCGTCAATGGACAACTTAATTTAGCACAAAAATCTCTACTCATATAGCTTCTATCCGCACCCGAATCAAATAAAACGTAAGCAGATTTATTGTCAATAAGAAACGTACCCGTAACAAGCTCCGGGTCTTCCTGTGCCTCTGCCGCATTAATATTGAAAACTCTTCCACGGCCTTATCCATTTGTGTTCTCCTGGTTCGGGCAATTTCTAATAATGTGGCCCGGTTTTCCACATTTATAACAAACTACATTGGCATAACTTGCTCCGACACTACTTGCTCCGCCATTACTCGTTCCGACACCATTTGTTCCGTTCGTTCTATTAACCCCTGGTCCGTAGACCTCACACTTCGCCGCGCTATGACCATTTCTTTTACACTTGTTGCAAAATTTGGTGCAGAACCCCGAGTGATTCTTTTCACACCTTTGGCATAGCTGCTTCTGATTGTTGTTGTTGTTGCGGTTATTATTGTTGTTGGGATGATTGTTGTAGTTGCTGTTGTTGTTGTTGTTGTTGTTGTTGGGCCGTTTGTTGTAGTTGCGATTGATGTTGCGATTGTTGGGATAATTGTTGCGATTATTGTTGTAATTGCTGTTGTTGTTGTATTGGTGATTCTTATCACCGTTTTCCTCCCACTTTCTTTTGACTTGCTTCACATTGGCCTCTTCAGCAGTCTGTTCTTTAATTCTTTCTTCAATTTGGTTCACGAGTTTGTGAGCCATTCTACATGCCTGTTGTATGGAGGCGGGCTCGTGTGAACTTATATCTTCTTGGATTCTTTCCGGTAATCCTTTCACAAACGCGTCGATCTTCTCTTCCTCATCTTCGAATGCTCCCGGACACAATAGGCACAATTCTGTGAATCGTCTTTCGTACGTGGTAATATCAAATCCTTGGGTTCGTAACCCTCTAAGTTCTGTCTTGAGCTTATTGACCTCGGTTCTGGGACGGTACTTCTCGTTCATCAAGTGCTTGAATGCTGACCACGGTAGTGCGTACGCATCGTCTTGTCCCACTTGCTCTAGATAGGTATTCCACCATGTTAACGCAGAACCTGTGAAGGTATGCGTAGCATACTTTACTTTGTCCTCTTCAGTACACTTACTTATGGCAAACACCGATTCGACCTTCTCGGTCCACCGTTTCAATCCGATCGGTCCTTCGGTTCCATCAAATTCCAAAGGTTTGCAGGCAGTGAATTCTTTGTAGGTGCATCCTACACGATTTCCTGTACTGCTAGATCCAAGGTTATTGTTGGTATGTAGCGCAGCCTGTACTGCGGCTATGTTTGAAGCTAGAAAAGTACGGAATTCCTCTTCATTCATATTCACGGTGTGTCGAGTAGTCGGTGCCATTTCCTTCAAAATAGTTAAATGGAACAAGTTAATCATACAGAATATTAAGAGTAGTTAATAGTATTTCGTAGCATAATATGAACTCATTTATAAAAGCTTTTTCTTCATATTAGCGTTTTATAAGTTTAAATTCGGGTAGTACCTACCCGTTAAGTTCATACTTAGTAGCTAATATACAATTCAACTACTATAATTCTATATGAAAAACTGATTATAATAATATTTCGCGTTCAAACTTTTATACAATATTTTACAAACTTACAATACCGCTTATTTTACATAAAGCATGAAATATAGCACACAATAACTTTGATACAAGATAGTTGTTAAGATAATTCTAGCTAGTACACAAGTCGTTCAGCAAAGGTAATAAAGACACGTAATTCATACGTCCAGAAACAAGTCATGCATTCTGGTTTTACTAGGACTACTTCCCATCCTTGGTCTTGTGCAACATAACCGTTATGGCCGTTGATAAGACAGCGTGTTGTAACATCGTCAAAGGGACGAGGGTTACGTAATGTCCAACGGTCCCGTAACAATCTAAAAACCTCATTTCTTACCCCAATTACCGACTCCGTCACTTGTGGAAACGTTTTGTTTAATAGTTGTAGCCCGATGTTCTTGTTCTCACTTTGGTGAGAAGCGAACATTACTAATCCGTAAGCATAACATGCTTCTTTATGTTGCATGTTAGCCGCTTTTTCTAAATCACGAAGTCCAATATTCTGATATATTGAGTCAAAATAATTTCTTAACCCGTTGCGTAAAATAGCATTTGGGTTCCCCGCAATATATGCGTCAAAGTAAACACATCATAACTTATGGGTTTCCCAATGTGATATCCCCCATCTTTCAAACGAAAGTCTCTTATAAACCAAGACATTCTTGGAACGTTCTTCGAATGTTTTACAAACTGATCTCGCCTTAAATAGTTGTGCCGAGGAATTCTGACCGACTCTAGACAAGATTTCATCAATCATGTCTTCGGTTAGGTCTCTTAAAATATTGTGTTGTCTATCCATTTTGTGTTTTTAAACTGTAAAATAGACAAGAGTTAGATTCATAAAAAAATACTTATTAATACAAGCAATTTTTACATATATCATAAAGCATAAGCACACTATATTACATATATTACACCACACGAATACAACTATCTTATTCCGACTCGCTCGTTTCTTCTTCTTTGATTTTGGTTCGTTTTACCAAGTTTCTAGGGATATATGATGTTCCCCTAATACTAACTGTCGTTTTCCACAACGGTTTAGAAAAACCTGGTGGTTTAGAGGTTCCCGGGTCATTGTTACAACTTAAGGACTTCGGGGGTTGACGATACATATAAAGTTCATCGGGGTTGGAATTAGATTTCTCTATTTTTATGCCATTTCCCTTATTATTTTCTTTTGCCTTTTTAAATTCAGTTGGGGTAATTTCTATAACATCATCGGAATTCTCGTCGGAATTCGATTCATCGGAGAATTGGTAATCCTCCCAATATTTTGCTTCCTTGGCGGAAACACCATTGACCATAATTAACCTTAGTCGGTTGGTTGAGGATTTTCTTTTACTTAACCGTTTTATTATTTCCCCCACCGGTTCTACTTCTTCATCCGGTTCCGATTCTTCTTCCGGTTCCGATTCTTCTTCCGGTTCCGACTCTTCTTCCGGTTCCTCTTCGGGAACTTGTGAATCAGTCCACGAATAATTCCAATTTACATTTGACTCTTCATTATTATTAGGTGAGTCAATGGGACTTGTTCTAGAGGTAGACATCTATCACATAATATCAAACGCGTTAAGAGATTAATATATCACATAATATTCACATGTTAAAAATATATAGTTTCCAACAAAATTTGTTAAGCAATCATTTTTCAAGTAAACACGGTCGAAGTCCAGACTTACTAATGCATCCTATCAAACTCAATAAGACACACTAATGCAAAATTCTGGTTCTCTAAGACCAACGCTCTGATACCAACTGAAATGTCCCGTTCTTATTGATTAAAAACGTTCCATATTAATTGATTTCGTTGCGAGGTTTTGACCTCTATATGAGACGTTTTTCAAAGACTGCATTCATTTTTAAAACAAACCATAACCTTTATTTCATAGATAAAGGTTTTAAAAAGCTTTACGTAGATTATCAAATAATGATAATCTAAAATATCCTGTTTACACACGACCATTACATAATGGTTTACAATACAAATATGTTACAACAAAATAAGTTTCTTGAATGCAGTTTTTACACAATATCATACAAGCATGGACTCCAAATCTCGTCCTTATTTAAGTATGCGACAGCGGAAGCTCTTAATAATAACCTGAGAATAAACATGCTTAAAACGTCAACAAAAATGTTGGTGAGTTATAGGTTTAACCTATATATATCAAATCATAATAATAGACCACAAGATTTCATATTTCAATACACATCCCATACATAGAGATAAAAATCATTCATATGGTGAACACCTGGTAACCGACATTAACAAGATGAATATATAAGAATATCCCCATCATTCCGGGACACCCTTCGGATATGATATAAATTTCGAAGTACTAAAGCATCCGGTACTTTGGATGGGGTTTGTTAACCCCAATAGATCTATTTTTAGGATTCGCGTCAATTAGGGTGTCTGTTCCCTAATTCTTAGATTACCAGACTTAATAAAAAGGGGCATATTCGATTTCGATAATTCAACCATAGAATGTAGTTTCACGTACTTGTGTCTATTTTGTAAATCATTTATAAAACCTGCATGTATTCTCATCCCAAAAATATTAGATTTTAAAAGTGGGACTATAACTCACTTTCACAGATTTTTACTTCGTCGGGAAGTAAGACTTGGCCACTGGTTGATTCACGAACCTATAACAATATATACATATATATCAAAGTATGTTCAAAATATATTTACAACACTTTTAATATATTTTGATGTTTTAAGTTTATTAAGTCAGCTGTCCTCGTTAGTAACCTACAACTAGTTGTCCACAGTTAGATGTACAGAAATAAATCAATAAATATTATCTTGAATCAATCCACGACCCAGTGTATACGTATCTCAGTATTGATCACAACTCAAACTATATATATTTTGGAATCAACCTCAACCCTGTATAGCTAACTCCAACATTCACATATAGAGTGTCTATGGTTGTTTCGAAATATATATAGATGTGTCGACATGATAGGTCGAAACATTGTATACGTGTCTATGGTATCTCAAGATTACATAATATACAATACAAGTTGATTAAGTTATGGTTGGAATAGATTTGTTACCAATTTTCACGTAGCTAAAATGAGAAAAATTATCCAATCTTGTTTACCCATAACTTCTTCATTTTAAATCCGTTTTGAGTGAATCAAATTGCTATGGTTTCATATTGAACTCTATTTTATGAATCTAAACAGAAAAAGTATAGGTTTATAGTCGGAAAAATAAGTTACAAGTCATTTTTGTAAAGGTAGTCATTTCAGTCGAAAGAACGACGTCTAGATGACCATTTTAGAAAACATACTTCCACTTTGAGTTTAACCATAATTTTTGGATATAGTTTCATGTTCATAATAAAAATCATTTTCTCATAATAACAACTTTTAAATCAAAGTTTATCATAGTTTTTAATTAACTAACCCAAAACAGCCCGCGGTGTTACTACGACGGCGTAAATCCGGTTTTACGGTGTTTTTCGTGTTTCCAGGTTTTAAATCATTAAGTTAGCATATCATATAGATATAGAACATTTGTTTAGTTGATTTTAAAAGTCAAGTTAGAAGGATTAACTTTTGTTTGCGAACAAGTTTAGAATTAACTAAACTATGTTCTAGTGATTACAAGTTTAAACCTTCGAATAAGATAGCTTTATATGTATGAATCGAATGATGTTATGAACATCATTACTACCTTAAGTTCCTTGGATAAACCTACTGGAATATAGAAAAATGGATCTAGCTTCAACGGATCCTTGGATGGCTCGAAGTTCTTGAAGCAGAATCATGACACGAAAACAAGTTCAAGTAAGATCATCACTTGAAATAAGATTGTTATAGTTATAGAAATTGAACCAAAGTTTGAATATGATTATTACCTTGTATTAGAATGATAACCTACTGTAAGAAACAAAGATTTCTTGAGGTTGGATGATCACCTTACAAGATTGGAAGTGAGCTAGCAAACTTGAAAGTATTCTTGATTTTATGAAACTAGAACTTTTGGAATTTATGAAGAACACTTAGAACTTGAAGATAGAACTTGAGAGAGATCAATTAGATGAAGAAAATTGAAGAATGAAAGTGTTTGTAGGTGTTTTTGGTCGTTGGTGTATGGATTAGATATAAAGGATATGTAATTTTGTTTTCATGTAAATAAGTCATGAATGATTACTCATATTTTTGTAATTTTATGAGATATTTCATGCTAGTTGCCAAATGATGGTTCCCACATGTGTTAGGTGACTCACATGGGCTGCTAAGAGCTGATCATTGGAGTGTATATACCAATAGTACATACATCTAAAAGCTGTGTATTGTACGAGTACGAATACGGGTGCATACGAGTAGAATTGTTGATGAAACTGAACGAGGATGTAATTGTAAGCATTTTTGTTAAGTAGAAGTATTTTGATAAGTGTCTTGAAGTCTTTTAAAAGTGTATGAATACATATTAAAACACTACATGTATATACATTTTAACTGAGTCGTTAAGTCATCGTTAGTCGTTACATGTAAATGTTGTTTTGAAACCTTTAGGTTAACGATCTTGTTAAATGTTGTTAACCCAATGTTTATAATATCAACAGAGATTTTAAATTATTATATTATCATGATATTATGATGTACGAATATCTCTTAATATGATATATATACATTAAATGTCGTTACAACGATAATCGTTACATATATGTCTCGTTTCAAAATCATTAAGTTAGTAGTCTTGTTTTTACATATGTAGTTCATTGTTAATATAATTAATGATATGTTTACTTATCATAATATCATGTTAACTATATATATAACCATATATATGTCATCATATAGTTTTTACAAGTTTTAACGTTCGTGAATCACCGGTCAACTTGGGTGGTCAATTGTCTATATGAAACCTATTTCAATTAATTAAGTCTTAACAAGTTTGATTGCTTAACATGTTGGAAACATTTAATCATGTAAATATCAATCTCAGTTAATATATATAAACATGGAAAAGTTCGGGTCACTACACATCTCCTTCAATTGCGTAATCATGTCATATGCACTATGATGTTCGAAATCCTTTTGGAGTTCGGGTATCATAGTCCCAAGCATTAGGCAAGCGACTCGCACCGAATCGGCGCAATACTTATCCCAATAAGCCATGCCTTCCGTATCATCCTCGTCGGGTTGATCGGGAATGGGGTCTTCCAACACATACGCCTTATCCTCAAGTTTGAGGACAATTCTAAGATTGCGGAACCAATCCATAAAGTTCGTATGGTTGAGTTTGTCTTTCTCGAGGAGAGACCTTAATGATAGGTTGTTCAAGTTAATAGGTGCGTTTGGAATGTTGTTGTTGTTATTGGCGGCCATCTACAAAATTAACAAAGTTCGTTTAAGTATCGATTTTAATTTTACATTCAATACCCTTTAAATCAAATTGAATTATTAAATTCTAGAATCCAACGGTAAACCAAATTTCGGTTAGGTGACCTTTATCCCGCAATTTGATTTAGCTAGGTAGTCAATAAATGACAATTGCAATCCATTTGCAACTTCTAGAGTATGGGATCATGCAATCCTTTTACATGGCATATTTATCCCATCAACGCCTATTTGTTCCTCATGCTTCGGTGACCCTAAGTTCATGATTCCCAAATCAAGTCGTCCTATTTGTATAGACTTGTAAATTTAACATACAAGTGGTTAGGTGACCTTTATCCCACAAATGCGAAATTTACCTTAATCATATTAGTTTGCTCATAACGGTTAGGTGACCTTTATCCCATCATGAGTTCCCTAATACTTTAAGTGTCACACAATAGGATGGCGTTAAACTTGTTTACCTTGTTTGTAAAAGGGATTTTAAGTTTTCGTTAATTCTAGTTTGAGCAAAACTTTTATGCCATACACCAACATGCATTTAGTGTATGGTACTTATGAAAAACCAATTTCATGTCTTGTAATTGAGCCAATTACTTGATATAAACCATTTTATATACGTTATCCTTTTCTTGTTCTTAATAACCATTTATTAAGGTTTTTGGTTGCCTTTTTCAATTTAACCATTTAAATTGCCGTTTTGCATGTCGTTAATACGTCTAATTTAACCAATTAAATTTTCGTTTTGTTTGTTGTTAATTTGTGTGATTAATTTGTTGCAATCAAACATACAATCCATAAACATAAAAACAACTACACATGCAAAATAAGTATGTTCACAATCTAGCCATTTTGGTGGACATTTGTTTAGCCGAAAACAAATGTCACCGGGTAAGGGTTAATCATACAAAGTAGGAGATTTCAAATCTCCCACTTAATCTTGCATCCATATGCTCCTTGTGTTCTTCAAGTCTTCATCACCTTGTATCTTCATTTTTATAAAATATGTATCCTAATACATTTTATCTAGAAAATGAAATTACAACCTATTCTATTTTACATACCAAATATAAAATGAATTACATAACCAAATGAAATAATTATTACAAACCAATTGAACAATTATTACATGCCATTGAATAATTATTATTACAAACCAAATGAATATAACAAATCAACCAAATATAGCATGCAATCAACACAAGGTCAAGGCATAGATTGTGAACTTCAACATGCAACCAAATATGAACCAAATGGAAGAGCCCAAACCCACTTTTGGACCCTAACCAATTCGGCATTAAACATAAACCCACCCAAATCCAACAATTTTTGCATTCTTCTTTCATGCATGTACTTAGAATGCAAAGTTGATGGGTTTTAAAACAACAATTCGAAGCATATTTCAACAACTTCGGCTCTAGATACCATTGAAGGGATTTAACAAGTTTCAATATCCTTAAAACCATTTATTAGTAACCTTGCGGAAGCGTGTTAATATGAGTATGTTTAGCCGTTTAAGAACTTGTTAATCATTCAATCAATTAAATGTAAATCCCATGGATCAAGTTGTGAAATAATACTTACTAATTTACAAGAAAGGATAGTGTTTATACCTCCTCAAAACAAGTTTGAGGGTTCTTCAAAATGAGCAGAAAGTTTGAAGGAGATGATGATGAAATGAGCTCTTAACTTGAACCTTCAAGTGTATAGAACCCTAAGCTCTTGTACTCCAACACCCCCTTAATCTTGGCAATACTTTGGAACCAATAAACCCTTGTTAACTAAGCTAGAAAACCTGTTTTCTGCCTTGATAAAATCCGAACAGCCGCAGCCTGGTGCAGCTCAAAATGATGATGAATGTGATGAATATTAGCTTCTAACTTGAAGCCTCAAGTGTTGCATACCCCAAGCAATAACCCCAACACCTTTGTAATTAGTTAGGATTTAATTGACACTAGATGCAAGCTTGCAAAAACAAAATTTGAACTCCTCTTTTGAGCAAAAGGGCCACGGCCAGCAGCTAGGAAAAGGAGACTGTTTTGAGCAGTTTTTTTAAGCTATTGCATCTATATTTTTCACTTGGAAGAAAGTGGTCAAGCCTTGGTACAAGTATCTAGCATGCACCTATGGGATTGTGTAATTGAAAGCATCAAAGAAACAAGCATGGGTCAAGTCCTTGGAGTCCCAAAAAACTGCCCATTACTTATATTTAAAATAAATTTATAAAACTTATTCAAAGTTATATAAAACTTGTTATAAATATAATGCTTTTGTTAAGTTTCTTTTATTTTATAAACCATTTTATAAAATATAACACAACTTAATTATTTAAACCAATAAATAATTAAATATAAATTATCCAAATAATTTATCCCAAGTGATAATATTTCAGAAACCCGATTTTCTAAAATCCAAGTGTCGCGAATTTATTTAACGAACCAATCGTTAAGTTTAAATCGTATAAGGTGTCGGTAAGCTTGTTATTGGGTATGACCCGACTTGGATCATAACATGTCAGCCACATTAATTTGATATATATCTCTCGGGCATACGGAAAACCTACAATATCATCTTCTTTCACCCGCATTTGATGATACCCGGAACATAAGTCAATCTTTGAATAAACAGACGAGCCTTGTAGTTGATCAAATAAGTCGTCGATTCTCGGTAGTGGGTAGCGGTTCTTGATGGTAAGTTTGTTCAACTCTCGGTAGTCGATACACAACCTGAATGTACCATCTTTCTTCTTGACAAACAAAACAGGAGCTCCCCACGGTGATGTGCTTGGTCGAATGAAACCACGCTCTAAAAGTTCTTGTAATTGGCTTTGCAGTTCTTTCATCTCGCTGGGTGCCAGTCTGTAAGGAGCACGAGCTATTGGTGCAGCTCCTGGTACAGCGAATCCGGGTCTGATCATACAGACACTGAGCGGACAAAGGATGACACCACCACCGCCGATCAGCAAACATCGGCATCAATTGACATCATGGGTGAAACCAACCCAACTCCTCCTCCAACCCAAAAGACAAGAAAGAAGAGCATAGGCTCTAAAAGGGTGAAGAGTACTAAGGAGGGTAAAAAGCAAAAACGTAGGAGAAGTATGTCCATTCTGCTCTCTTTTGAAAATGCACATGTTTTTGCTTATAACTGTTATGTTTGTTCATAATACTAATTTGTTTTTGTTAGTAATTTTAGCAGAGTCAGATGATAGCCAAGGGAAGGCTACGGAGGGCGGTGACCGGAGGCCGGAGAGGAATCTTGAAAGTGAAAGAGAGAAGGGCCTGAAAATGCCTGACCCAAACTTTGCCCCCTTCGATGAATCTGAATTTCATGAAGATAGGCCCGAAGGCAACTCTGCTTATGATTCTCCTCTTCCTAATATCACTAATCCTGCTGTCACCTCCTCCAATGTTCAAGAGCCAACTCTTCCTACTCATGTGAGGGCTTTGCAAGCCATCATTGCAAACCCCGCCACTAAAGATAAAGAATTTGCAACTCTTATTCAGGTATGAACGATAAGACCCTTTGCATATATATGCTTGTAATTTATTGATGTGAGCTGTTTGAAATAACTCATAAAATTTTATTGATGTACAGGGTTGTGTTATCCCTGAGCTAAAACCCCAATTCTCTGCTTTCCGTTCTCATCAACTCAGGGAATCAACTATGGCAGCTCATGTACTGCTAACCAACCACCTGGATTCTGTGCTACAACTGCAGGAACATCAAGAGTCTATTCTTGCCTTTGCTCGTAAAGACATAGCTGAAAGTGCAAATGCTCGTAAAAGAGCTGCTGATGCTGAGCGTGGCTTAAATGATGCGCAGAAAATAATAAAGGCTAAAGAAGTTGAGTTAAAAAGTGCTCAAGATGTTGCTGCTGTTCTGCAAGGGGAAAAGGATGCTGAGCAGGTGAAAGTGGGTGAGCTGGAGAAACAGCTGAGTGCGGAGAGAGAGAAGTCTGCTGAGCTACTCCGGAGGGCGGAGAAAGGCGAGGGCAATTTTGCTGAGCTTAAGAAAGGTGTGCCAGGTCTGATAGCTAAGGTGCTTGGATCCAGTCTTGTAGGGAATCCCTACAATGATTATGTTGATGCTCCCTGCGCCCATGCTATTGCTGATGTGACCGGCAAGCTGTTCAAACGCCTTGCTCCCAACCAAACTCCTTCTGCTGCCATTGCCAAACTTATGCCTTCTGGTACTCAAGAAAAAGTTGATGAGGCCAAGAACAAATTGATAAATCTGAAGATAAATGTTTATGATGAAGTATGCAGCAAAGAAGACTCTTCTGCTCAAGATGTGCTTGGCGTGCAGTTTAATTGATCTTTGTAAAAATTTCAAACAATGTTTTGTAATAAATTTCTTACTGACTTTAACATTATATATATACTGACTTTATTGTGATGACTATGTGTGCTTATATGCTTGTTGCAAATATTTTTATGCTTAACACTTTAAAACCAATCAATTATGCACCTGAGCATAAAATTTCTATACACAATTGTACAGTGTATAATTTCAGCAAATCATTTTGAAAAGTGCATAAGGTAACTCATATGTATATGCCTTGTAGTATCAAGAATACGATGTCTGATTACGCCTTCCATCATAAAATTAATGAGGAAGAATTATGAAGTGTTTTAGAAGAATGACTATAAATCAATAAACTCTCCGTCTTACGCCTTTCGTCATAAAGTATATGAGGAAGAATTGCTAATTATTTTGCCTTCATACATAAAATATATAACTTCGTTCTGTGAAGTAATTTTTTATAATGTTTGTCATGACAAGTATCTGAGTTTTGTATCATGCCTCGGTGCGTTCTAGGAAAACTTAAACGTTTTCTAGCCGATCCCTTGTGCCTTTACTGGCCGGCACAAAAGCTTCCGCCATCGGAGGTATTTAAAAATACGATCCTTCTGTGGGCAGGTTATAAATGTAATGTTTTACATTTGTCACGGGCAGCACTTTGTTTAAGAAAAATATAAAATTATTGTTCAGTACTGTGCAGTACATAAACGATTGATGATGACTTTTAGGTGGATCAAGCCTAATTAGTACGTCATGAATGTTTAATGTATGCAATTGCTAATGTATGCACTGCAAAATAACCACAATGGTTCACAGTAAGTTTGATAAACGCTGCTGATCAATCCTTAATTAATGATGTTGCTTAATTACGGATTGAGTGCAATAAGATTATAATGGAGGATGGGATGTTCGATGATTATTTTGGGCCCCGATGATCGTTTTTCACTTTAACTATCAAGTGATCAATCACCCCGACCCGGTCTTCGTTATCGATTAGCATGATTCACCTTAACTCAATGTAAGAAATCCTTGGGCAAAGTCACAAGTGAAATCTACAAAGGCTTAGGCAAATGGCAGAGAATCAACAACCTATAAATGAGAGGCCAAGCTCCCTATTTATAGTATCCGTGATATCCGCGGTCTGCGAGATGCTCGGCTCTCCGCGGAAAGTCAGCGGATCAAACCGCAGTTTGGCATTTCAGCGAATACATAACCGCAGTATTTATTTTCAGCGAATATTGCATAACTGTGCCTTATAATCCGCGTAGTTCTGTCTTTAGCTTTTTAGAAAATAAAATATACATATACAATGCTATGTATATGATCAAGTCCCCCTAGTTTATTATGATGCATTTTCGCGAAGCAAATGCATCATGATAAACTCTAAAAATAAAGAAGTGCATCTTAAAATATCTCGCGAACTTTATTATATATTTTTTACTGTCCATTTATTACCGTTGTTTTAATTAGGCGAAACACGTAATTACAACGGTAACTTTCGCTATTCTGTCAAATCAGCTTATTTTAACGGCTAGATTTTTACCGTTTTACGCGTCACAGTAATTACAGCCGTTAAAATTCAATGATTACCTTTTCAACTTGCTCGTGCTAATCCCAATTATAAATAGCAGACAACGCCGCACAAAAACTTTACGCTTTCCTTTCCCAATTTTGCATTCAATTTGCAGTCTTACAACCGCAATCGTAATTGACAATTAGCCAAATCAGCCTTTGATTTTCTCAATTCGACCTTCAATTTCATCACTTCCATACTCAATTTTTCCTTGCATATTATTAATGGCTGCTTCTGCATCGATGCATACTCCCGGCAGTTTTGGGTCATATATGACAGAGGCCAAACTACAAACCCTTAGAGAGTGGTATCCGCCACTTGGGCATTTTGTTCCAACCGTGCCCCTTCACGAGGACCGAGCCGATACTCCCCCTAAGGGGATGATTACGGTATATGAGGCTGCCATTTCGTAGGGCAACCTCCATTTTCCTTTAACCGAATTTGTTCGCAGTGTATGCGAACACTACAGGGTTGCGTTAGCACAGCTTCACCCAAATGCGGTGAACAAAATTGTGCTTTTCGAAATGTATTGCCACGCCAACAACAAGCAGCCATTTTTAACCGTGTTCCGCACTCTTAACAGCTTAATTTTATATGATGTGGGATGGTTCTCATTCCGTAGCAAGTTGGGCAATATGGTTTCTCCTAAAGATTCCATCGGCAATTGGCGCGGTTCGTTTTTCTATATTAACGATACCGCGTATGTCGATAGCAACATTCCGAGGAAGTGGAGCGAGGAGATTAATTCAGAAGTCAATGAGAAGCCGGTGTTGGATGATCTTGAGAACGATGTTCTCAGTATTTTTAGGAAGGCGGGCATCATTGTGAGGCCATATTCCAATGTACCGCTGTACATTGGACACGTATCAATCCAGTGGCCATGGAGCGACCATGACGCACTTTTAGTTGATCAAGCCAAGAATGGTATTTCACTTGTCTTTTTTCGCATTACATATTTCACAGTATACATTTTGCCTTGTATAACATTTCGCATTGTTTTTTCGCAGAGATTCCTCTTGACCTTGTTATGAGGACCACTGATGTTAGCAGAATCAGCCCTGCTCGCCGCCCGAAGGAGGGCGAGGGCGATATTATTCTGATTGATGAACCAATCATCAACGAGCTTTTCATCGCCGACGGCGAGTACCGGGGCAAAAGGTAAATGGTGGAGAGTTCACCAACTCCACGCAAGAAACGACTGCATACTCTTGCAGAACAAGAGACAAGTGCGTAATTTTAATTTCACGACTTCTAATCATATATGCGCATATTATGCATAAATTAGCGATATTTATTAATCTTGTTTCAGTTGTGATTTCAGAGTCTCCCGCTGAAACCAATCCGCGCTACAACATCAGGAGCCGCACTCCCGCAGATGTGGTAGGAGAGCCTGAGCAAGACCCATCCCTTCCTTCTGAGGCAGAGGCATCCAATCAGGAAGAAGGAGAGGGTGCTGATGAGGAAGCCAACAGACTGTATCAGAAACTGCATAAATTTCTTCCTGAACAAACAAAGGCAAAGTACCGCAGTCTAACTTTGGCTGAATCTGCAAGATAGCGGTTATATAATTGCTATAACCCGCTCTGTCTTACTATGGATAGCATAGAATGGTACACTGATTTATCAGATGAACGTGAACATGCTGTCAAGGTGGCCAACGCTCAGTACTTGAGAGCGGAAAAATTAAAAACGCAGCTGGGGAAAGCGAAGGAAGCAATCGCCCAGCTTAATAGGAGAGCGAACACTGCGGAACATGATTTCGCTAAACTTGTTAAGTATCTTCCCGAGTTCGCAGATAAAGTGATGGACTCAAAACCCGTCACTGAAAACTTTCAAGCTTATTCTCAGGCTGCCAAACTTGCCACTAACTGCGAGTGGTATGACTTACTATGCAAGCTCGGCGATCTCTCCATGTAGCGACGCCGACAAATCGTCAAGTGACGGCGTCGGCTACGTGGGTCCCATTACCTGATTATAAGTCTTTAAGATAACGTTTGACCAAAATATGTCGCCTTCATTTCAAAATAAAGATTGTTTCAAGGTTTACAAGAATTGTTCAACCAAAAGTTAAGTTACAACGTTATAAGTACGATTGAAATCTAGGCGACACGGTTTAAAGTAAAGTCAAAAGACGCTCCATGAAATGCATGTATACTCGACATCGGATGCAAGTATCAAATAGTAAGCGGAAGCATGTTTCACATATCGTGCAAGACCTGAGAAAAACATAGAAATCTGTCAACGAAAACGTTGGTGAAATCATAGGTTTAAGTAAGTAAGTACAAGTGAACTACAAGATTTGCATCAATGAAATAATAGTAATACATTCCAAAAGTTTGTTTCACGAGCACCCAATTATCAAAGCTTAACATTCCATCCATTGTATACCCCATCCATAGTGCTAGAACAAACACTGATTCTCGAAAATATATTTCATCCGTAGACGGTAGCGAACCGTCAAAGATGAGGGTTGTCAACCCATATGGCCATATAACATAAGTTCTCGCTTACACCCGGCAAGTGTAACTAATGATAATCGAATTGAGGATTTTTGTTTTAAACTCGTATGTAGAATGTTTGTTTTCCCGTTCTTGTGTTCACTTAGTTCAAAAGAATCGTTTATGTTTTCTCATCCCAAATATAAGTTCAAAAAGAGTAAAAGTGGGACTATGATCTCACCTTGAGTGCAAGAGTTAATAAAGTACTTCGACAAGTAAACGCGTGCAAAGACAAAGCTAGTCTTGACCTAAACATATAGGTTGTATCAATAACGGTAAACACAAACGGTCAAAGATGTTCAATTAGTCCTATGGCTCGTTACAACTCGATTATGTAGCATGTGAATCAATTAGTCAAGTTTCATGCACGATACAAGTAATTAAGCATGTTAGAACGATCGTATAATTGTTTGGTTAAGTTTGACTAAAAGTCAAACGTGGTCAAAGTCAAAGTCAACGGGGTCGGGTCGGGTATCCGACAATTTTCCCAAGACGAGAAGTCATATAAGAGCCTAATAGTCAAGTTTCATGTTAAACGGAGTTTTAGTTAAGCGGAAACATTTTTGTGACATTTAAAAACAAAAGAGAGTGGCCTGGGGCTTTTGCGCGGCGCGCACTGGGTTGCGCGGCGCGCACCCAAGTGCAATTTCTGGTCAGAACTCAACCAAGAAGGCAAACATCTGGGATCTTTGATTCTGCGCGGCGCGCGGGTAAATGCGCGGCGCGCAATACCTGGGAATCATGCAGTTTGCAGAAAAATGGTCCAAGTCACGAACCAAAATACAATATAACACATTTCATGCACCGAAAACACTTAAAACGCATAACCTATATCATTAGAAAGGTAATTTGACAAGGAAAACAACTAAGCACATTTCATCAAGCAATTCATCACTAACAACAACCAAAAACTGCATTAAACGTTCATAATCAAAGTTTCAAGTTCTAAAACGCATTTTATGATTCGGGCAACCAATTTACATGTATGATATGCCGTTTTGAAGGTAATCATACACACATTGCAACAAAATTCTTATCTTCAATATTTCATAGCATTTGGTGCATCAAAAGTTCATCTAAAGCTTATCAAACCCTAATCCAAGTTCACAAAATCACTAATCATGTTCTTGGAGTTTCCTTAATCAACCTATACATCAAAACGAAGCTAATCATACTAGTAACACTTTTAAAACATGCACTTTAACAATCTAACAACATTTGATCATTCAAAATCAAAGATTTAGCAAGCAAATTTTCATAATGAACTAGTTACACCAAAAACAATGAATCGAGCATACAAATTACATACACGACATCACGATGAGCCATAGACACTAATTAACAACTTTATAAGTCAAGAACACGAATTTAAAGAAATCTAGAGTTTTAGAAATGTTACCCAAACTTGATGATATTGGTATCAAAATGTAGAGGATGAAGAGAGGATCACAAATATGTAGTTTATTTTGTTGTAAGCCTCCTAGATCGAATTTAGATGATGATTGAATGAATTTGGAAATTGGGTGTGTTCTTGCTAGAGAGAAAGAGAGAGAGAGAAAGAGAGAGATGGTTGAATGGTGGTGATTGGGGTAGACTAGGTGACCTAGTCAACTAGTTTGCCCCGTGTCAATTTTAGTCCCTCGAGTTTGTAGTCGGGTGCGGAAAATAACCAAACGAATATTTTAAAACGCTCGAGTAAACGGGTGACGTTATAATTAAATAACGAGGATATTATGAACGTTAGTTAACGAAAGATACCAAATTAAATGACGAAAGATATTATTTAAAAAAAAAAGACGGTGTTAAAATAAATTTAACGGAAAAATGCGGGATGTTACATTATCCACACCTCAAAAGAAATTTCGTCCCGAAATTTAGTTGGAAGTAATAGTCGATGTCTCTTACTCGAGACCTAGTGTAGTAACTCTACGAATGATTGAAGGTACTTTCTTGGACATTCCACGAATCCGGATAGTCGGGGTGTTACGTTGTATTAGGGCTTGGTTTTACGATCCACAAGTTCAGCCGGTTTTCCCTACGAGGAGGAGTTTGTCATCAATAGTTGGTGCATCTAGAAGGATTGCACGTTCCTGTTCCGCAGGACACGTTTCTAAGTTTGTTACACGAAATGTAGGGTAAACAGAAACTTAATTTAATCGGAAGTTATAAACGATAGGAAGCGATCCAATACGCCCCAAGGTTTCAAAAGGTTCGATATTGCGGATATAGCCTTTCTCGATTTTCCAAAATGGATTACACCTTTCCAAGGTGCGGTTTCTCAATATTACGCGGTTACACACTGGGATTTGTGAGGTTTTCATCTAAGTTTGGTATGACTCTTTTGGGCGACTACGGGTCGTCTCGAGCCCTTCTCGGACTTGGATTATCTCAATTGTTGTTTCTTGGATGAGTTAAGATTCGGTGTTTTGTTTGCCACATGCTTTGGTCCAACGAATAGGGGTATGACATTAGCGGTCATATAGGGTTTCGGAAAGTGCGTGTGAACACACGAGTGGTAACTACTGTTGTAAGAGGGATCTACTAAAAGCGACCATGCAAGTTTGAAACATGTCTTTCGAAGACGTAAATCGTTCGTTTGTTCGGTTCGTCTGTTTGTGGGTGGTACGCGGTACTCATGTCTAAGCGGTCTCCAAGGTTTCTTGTAAAACTAGAAGTGAAACGAGTATTTCGATACGGGATAATTGACAAGGATACACCGTGGTTGAATAGAATCTCTTAAGATATGTTTGAACAAGTCAGTTAGGGTTCACAAAAAAAAATGTTCGTTAGGACTATTCACCCTCGTGGCGAATACTAATGTAATGTGAGGAGTTTCTCTATCCATGGAGAAATGTTACAAGGAGTTTCTTTAAACGGAAAAGCGAGCGATAAAGATAGGAGTGAAATGAGGACTTAGAATAGGATGAGCTTGCATCTCGAGGTTGCCATAACGTGCCTCTAGTTGTCAAAAGTTGAAGTCTGAAAGAGAAACGAGATAGTACACGTAGTTGTATAGTTCGGGGTTGAATAATGGTTGGACGATTATCAGCAACGCAAGGGCGTTAAGTCAAAGAAGAGTGAAGTATCGTTGGATTGTGTGTTATCTTAAATTCCAGTAATATCAGACGGTAACGGTGAAATAACATAGGTATGTAGTGTGGTACGTGATGACGAGAAAGTTGATCGGATCCACAATTTAGTATTCGAATCCTTCGCGCAAAATAACGAATTTAGCTAGGAAGGTTGGTGTGAAGAATCACGTTCAAGGCTCAGTCATGAAGAGGTTTAAAGTTGTGTAACACAAGAAAAGTCAGAAATGAATCTTCAGTAACAACCGGTGAGATCTAAGATTTTTACGAATACAAGTCTGAGTTGGGAGAGTTTCCTGATTACATGTGGCTTGATTTCGAGATTGATTGTAACGACCTGACCATAAACATCATGGTCTAGAAAATTGGACTTCGTTCAACAGAAATTCTCACTCAGAGACTTTGGTATAGAGTTGCTCTTTTCTCAAAAGTTCGAGCTTAAGATGGTGATGTTGTTCGTTTTCCTTCTTTACTTGAATAAGTTAAGATGTCATCTATAAATACGATAACAGATTAGTCTATATGAATTTGCATACGCGGTTCAAGAGGTTTATGGATACGGGCGAGCCCTAAATAAATCAAACGGTACTAAGAGAGATTTACAACTAACGTTGCGAGTTCGGAAAGTGGCTTAGGAGACATCGTCTCACTTAACCCCCAATTGATGATAACCAGAACGGAGGTCGATTTGGAATACACGGGATCCACGCAAATAATCATGAGGTAATGGATACGAGGAAGAGAGTATTGGTTTCCAACCGAAAGTTACTTAGTTCACAATAATCTATACATAAATGTAGGGCAACAATTTCTCCTTAATGAATAGGTTTTGAGTTCCTTAGTTCTATAGGTGTCGAGTCCAATTTCTTAACGCATATCCTCCGATAAAATTTATAGGCACACAATATTTTCCGTCGGTCACTTAAATCGTCTAAGTAGTATCTGGGGGAAAGAGGTGGAATATAAAGAGCACGAGTCAAATCCTTGGTTATAAAACGTCTAACGGTACTCGAATCGAATAAGTATGAAATATACGGTTTGTTGTGAAGAAACGTACCCGTGACTAGTCCATCATCGTCTCGGGCATCCTAGGTGTCGATGTTGTAAGTTCAACGGCGCGCGTTGGTTTTTGCTTTATTCTTTGGGCATTCATTCCTAAAATGACCCGATTGGCCACATTTGTAGCAAATACTCGGCTTTGGTGCGTCGGGCCCCTTTTGAGTGACGGGGGCGGTACTTCCACAATACTTGGCAATATGACCACTACCTTGGCACCGATGGCAAATTAGCTTGCCACATTCACCAAAATGATGCTTGTGGCATTTGTTGCAAAAAGGTCGTGTCCCGGCATAACTTTTCTTGCCGACGGGGGTGAGAGGTTCCTTGGAAAAGTTGTTGTTGTAGTTACTCGATTGGGGGGCTTCCCATTTTCTTTTGTTTTTACCCGGGTGGTTCTCGACCATTCGTACCGGTGCTTCCATTTCATTCACCGTTTCTAAAGTTTGGTGGGCCTTTGTTAAAGCCTCTTGTAGGTTAGTGGGTTGGGATGCCATTACCCCGTGTTGAATGCTCTTAGGGAGGCCATCCATGTAAAGTTCAACTCTTAGGGATTCGGGAGTCATGAGATTTGGACACATCGAGACTAGTTCAGTAAACCGTTGATTATAAGCTTCGAGGTCGTTCCCGACCGTTTTTAAATTCCTTAGACCCTGCTCGAGCCTTCGAGTCTCGTCGCGCGGGAAGTATTCGGTGATCATTCTTTCTCTTAATTCGGTCCAAGAGAGTGTGTGGGCTTCATCGCTTCCCACTAATTGTACATACGTGTTCCACCATGAGAGAGCAATACCGGTGAAAGTGAGGGTGGAAAACTTGACCTTATCTTGGTCTCGACAACCGCTTGTGTTAAAAACGGTCTCCATTTGTTCAAACCATCGGGTGAGAGTAACCGGTCCCCCGGTTCCATCGAAAGTGGGAGGATTGTACTTCATGAAGTTCTTGTAGGAGCAACCTTCGATTGAATTACCGGCTTCATGATTGTTGTTGTTAGAAAAGTGATCGGCCACGGCCGTACCCACGGCGGTGGTTATCATTCGTTGAAGAGCTTGTTCTAGAGTTTCGAGAGGAGTATTGTGTTGACCTTGGTGAGCCATTGTTCCTTCATGAGACAAGAATATCGTTGGTTAGTATTTTCAACAATACTGTAACGACCCGTCCTAATCCACCTGGACGAAGTCATCAACATTTGGTCCCATTGCGATGATCGGCTCCAAGTAATGTCCTTATATTGAGCAAATGCACAGCGGAAGACTTAATTCGTACCTGAGAATAAACATGCTTAAAAGTGTCAACCAAAAGGTTGGTGAGTTCATAGGTTTATCATAACAATCATTTCAATATCTTAATAGACCACAAGATTTCCGTTTATAAATATATGTACACTCGCAAGTGTATAAAAGTATTCTATAAGCTGTAGGCACCCGGTAACAAGCCTTAACGTTCATGTTTTACCCTCTGAAGTACACCAGATCAGGTGTGTTTAAAATAACCTCGAAGTACTAAAGCATCCCATAGTCAGGATGGGGTTTGTCAGGCCCAATAGATCTATCTTTAGGATTCGCGCCTACCGTACATAGACAAGTAGTTTAATGTTACCAAGCTAAGGGTATATTTCTGGTTTAAACCCACGTAGAATTAGTTTTAGTACTTGTGCCTATTTCGTAAAACATTTATAAAAACAGCGCATGTATTCTCAGTCCCAAAAATATATATAAAAAGGAGCAAATGAAACTCACCATACGATATTTTGTAGTAAAAATATGCATACGACTGAACTGAACAATGCAAGGTTGGCCTTGGATTCACGAACCTATATCATTTATATATATTAACACATAGAATTGTAATCGAACAATTAATTATATTATTATTAGTGATATAATTTTTATATTATTAATTTATATATTTCATTATTGCTATATATATAAAAATATAACTTTTGTTATGTTATATGTATCAAATATTGTATATGTAGACATTTAATTTGTTCGTTTAAAATAGTAATTATATTAATACTGAAATATCATTAGTAGTGGTTAAAATAATGATAATGATAATACTAGTGTTAATAATAATGATAATAATATTAATGATAGTTTTAAAAATAATAGTAGTTTAAAATGCAAAGTTTAATGATAATGAAAATAATTTTGATAATACTACATAATACTTAATAATGATAATTATTATAACAATTTTATTACAAATGATAATCTTGATAATAATACTTTTGTTAATAATAATAATAATAATAATAAGTTTATAATGATACTAATACTAATATTAATCATAGTAATAATATTTTGTATTATTTTTATAATAACAATAGTAATAATGATCATAATCATAATAATACGTATATTGATATGAATAATACTAATAATAACATTAGTAATACTTAATGATGTTACTTAATAGCAAAATGATAATAATAATAATCATATTATTACTAATACCTAATAATGATAATTGATAATTACTACTTATATTAGTAATATTATTAACAATAATAATTATAATGCTAATATTAGTAACAATAATAATAATAATTAATATTAATAAGTAAAGATAATAATTATAATAATTAAAAACATAAAGGCTACCTTAAAGCAATGAATTTCCAAAAAAAAACAACTCATGCCCAAGCTTGAACCCCCCACCTCTCGCTTATCACAAACACACTCCCCACCGCCTAAGCTATCGAATTCTTCTGTTTATGTTCCCACACAATTTTATTTAACCCACTTAAATGTAGTCCATATACAATTAGATTAAGATATAAAAGCCCAATCAGGTTTTTCACTTATCAGCCCAACTCGATTTAACAGCCCACTCGATTTAGCAGCCCAACAGATGGTATTTTATAGGAATTAAATCGTGAATCAGCTATAGGAGTTCATAGTCCTGATTTTGACAGAAACCCTACAATTGAGCTCGACAGCAACAACAGGAAACTTCTTCTTCTTTATTATTATTATTATTATTTTTTTTTAACCGATTGAAACAGAAAAAAAAATACACAATCATTATTCAACATCTTCTTCATATCGATATCACCATTAAATCATCATCTTCATTGTTTTCTTCTTCTCAACTCTTTAATAGTAACCGAAACAGTGATAGAAGAAGACAGAAGTATGCAGTTAATGTGTAGCAGGTGGTTTTGAATATTGTTGGGTGGATTTCAAGCTGAAAAACAGAAAAGAGAGCGAGAGGATTATGGTCGTGTGGGTTTATCAAATGGGTTTATCAAATGAGTTTAATTGGTGATGGTCATGGTTCTATCGACACAACAGGAGTAGCTGTTTATTGGTGGTTTAACGTGTTAAATGGTTTCGTTGGTGATCACAAATAAGAGAGGGAGAGAGACGTAGATAGAGAGATATAAGGTTGTGGCGAATGTTGGCGGCTGAAGGTGGACTGTGGTGGTTAGAGATGGTTAATGGCGGGTTTATGGTTATAAGTGGTGACAAAGTGTCCGATTGAAGTGGTGGGCATAGTGGTGGTTTCGGATGGTGCCTTTATCGACAGAAAGAAGAAAAGAGCACAAGTGACTCAAGTTTGCAAGGGTCATTTAATTATATATAATATAATAGATAATAGATATACTAGTTGTTGTTTGGCTTTGACATAGATTATAGAAAGATGGATGGAAAGGTGATATATATTGTATATTTATATGAATATGAATATATATATATATATATATATATATATATATATATATATATATATATATATATATATATATATATATATATATATATATATATATATATATTACATGTATGATAATGAATGGAAACAAAGAAAGACAGCTAGATAGATTCGATTATGTGGTTAACACATATATGTACCTACAAACACAGTACCAATGATAATAATCATCTAACTTAATAATTAATACTTAGTCAAAATATATAATGACAATAATGATCAATTGGGTTACAGTGTAGCAGCCTACACTTTGAGGCTTTCTCGTCGACATCTATTTAATTTACGAATATATATCGTGTCCATTGCTAAACAGTTAATGTATAAAGGTGTCCCTAAAAATCTCAAATTTTTAGATTAAACATATTTAATTATTTCACTCATTACCTGTTTGAAACCTGCTCAAAAGGTTCGAAAATTATTTACTTTCTATTCCAATTTTTATGTACGGAGTACTAATATTTAAACTTAAAAATGTAAAAATATTTCTAACAAACCTAAAATATTCGTAATCAATTTACAGTCCAACTTTTATCTTAATTATTCATGACTCGTTTTATATCTATATTAAAACTAACAAAACATCAACCGAGTGTTACCGACGTTTGCCAATTAAGCTCGAAATCATTTATTTTCCATTTAATCTCTCTCTCTATATATAATCAGTTTTAAATAACAAGTTTTATCACATAAATATATATTATATATTTTTAAACAAATAGATTTAATATTATTTTATATATTTCCAAGTAATATTTATATACACATTTATATACACACATATATATGTATCTATTTAAAAATAGTTGTTCGTGAATCGTCGAGAACAGTCGAAGGTCAATTGTATATTTGAAACAGTTCAAAATTTTTGAGACTCAACCTATCAGACTTAGCTTATTGTGTTGAAAATCTAATATTCTATCGATAGTTTGGTTTAAAATTAGTCGAAATTTTGGGGTCATTACAAATACTAACCGTGGCATGGAATAAGGATAGAGAGAAAATTTTCCTTGACTCGCCTTAAATTCTCTATGTCATAATGTCGGAACGTCCATGTGAATCACCGTAATATAATCCCGGAAATTATATTACCCTGATTCTCATGTGCATTTAACATTACTTCATAAAGTCAAGGTGGCGCATCAACAAAATTTATCACCGTAAGATCAAGATCGAATACGAGTTAGATATGATAGAAGAGTTCGAGTATAAATGCATAATTAGTCAAATAATTCCTACTCCAGTCTATATGCCGGTTGTAGTCTAGATTCACCTATGTACCCTATGACTCGGGGTGAACACAAATGAACTCTAAATCCCTACAACCAAGGCTCTGATACCACTTGTAGCGACCCCGACAAATCATCAAGTGACGGCGTCGGCTATGTGGGTCCCATTACCTGATTATAAGTCTTTAAGATAACGTTTGACCAAAATATGTCGCCTTCATTTCAAAATAAAGATTGTTTCAAGGTTTACAAGAATTGTTCAACCAAAAGTTAAGTTACAACGTTATAAGTACGATTGAAATCTAGGCGACACGGTTTAAAGTAAAGTCAAAAGACGCTCCATGAAATGCATGTATACTCGACATCGGATGCAAGTATCAAATAGTAAGCGGAAGCATGTTTCACATATCGTGCAAGACCTGAGAAAAACATAGAAATCTGTCAACGAAAACGTTGGTGAAATCATAGGTTTAAGTAAGTAAGTACAAGTGAACCACAAGATTTGCATCAATGAAATAATAGTAATACATTCCAAAAGTTTGTTTCACGAGCACCCAATTATCAAAGCTTAACATTCCATCCATTGTATACCCCATCCATAGTGCTAGAACAAACACTGATTCTCGAAAATATATTTCATCCGTAGACGGTAGCGAACCGTCAAAGATGAGGATTGTCAACCCATATGGCCATATAACATAAGTTCTCGCTTACACCCGGCAAGTGTAACTAATGATAATCGAATTGAGGATTTTTGTTCTAAACTCGTATGTAGAATGTTTGTTTTCCCGTTCTTGTGTTCACTTAGTTCAAAAGAATCGTTTATGTTTTCTCATCCCAAATATAAGTTCAAAAAGAGTAAAAGTGGGACTATGATCTCACCTTGAGTGCAAGAGTTAATAAAGTACTTCGACAAGTAAACGCGTGCAAAGACAAAGCTAGTCTTGACCTAAACATATAGGTTGTATCAATAACGGTAAACACAAACGATCAAAGATGTTCAATTAGTCCTATGGCTCGTTACAACTCGATTATGTAGCATGTGAATCAATTAGTCAAGTTTCATGCACGATACAAGTAATTAAGCATGTTAGAACGATCGTATAATTGTTTGGTTAAGTTTGACTAAAAGTCAAACTTGGTCAAAGTCAAAGTCAACGGGGTCGGGTCGGGTATCCGACAATTTTCCCAAGACGAGAAGTCATATAAGAGCCTAATAGTCAAGTTTCATGTTAAACGGAGTTTTAGTTAAGCGGAAACATTTTTGTGACATTTAAAAACAAAAGAGAGTGGCCTGGGGCTTTTGCGCGCCGCGCACTGGGTTGCGCGGCGCGCACCCAAGTGCAATTTCTGGTCAGAACTCAACCAAGAAGGCAAACATCTGGGATCTTTGATACTGCGCGGCGCGCGGGTAAATGCGCGGCGCGCAATACCTGGGAATCATGCAGTTTGCAGAAAAATGGTCCAAGTCACGAACCAAAATACAATATAACACATTTCATGCACCGAAAACACTTAAAACGCATAACCTATATCATTAGAAAGGTAATTTGACAAGGAAAACAACTAAGCACATTTCATCAAGCAATTCATCACTAACAACAACCAAAACCCGCATTAAACGTTCATAATCAAAGTTTCAAGTTCTAAAACGCATTTTATGATTCGGGCAACCAATTTACATGTATGATATGCCGTTTCGAAGGTAATCATACACACATTGCAACAAAATTCTTATCTACAATATTTCATAGCATTTGGTGCATCAAAAGTTCATCTAAAGCTTATCAAACCCTAATCCAAGTTCACAAAATCACTAATCATGTTCTTGGAGTTTCCTTAATCAACCTATACATCAAAACGAAGCTAATGATACTAGTAACACTTTTAAAACATGCACTTTAACAATCTAACAACATTTGATCATTCAAAATCAAAGATTTAGCAAGCAAATTTTCATAATGAACTAGTTACACCAAAAACAACGAATCGAGCATACAAATTACATACACGACATCACGATGAGCCATAGACACTAATTAACAACTTTATAAGTCAAGAACACGAATTTAAAGAAATCTAGAGTTTTAGAAATGTTACCCAAACTTGATGATATTGGTATCAAAATGTAGAGGATGAAGAGAGGATCACAAATATGTAGTTTATTTTGTTGTAAGCCTCCTAGATCGAATTTAGATGATGATTGAATGAATTTGGAAATTGGGTGTGTTCTTGCTAGAGAGAAAGAGAGAGAGAGAGAGAGAGAGAGAGATGGTTGAATGGTGGTGATTGGGGTAGACTAGGTGACCTAGTCAACTAGTTTGCCCCGTGTCAATTTTAGTCCCTCGAGTTTGTAGTCGGGTGCGGAAAATAACCAAACGAATATTTTAAAACGCTCGAGTAAACGGGTGATGTTATAATTAAATAACGAGGATATTATGAATGTTAGTTAACGAAAGATACCAAATTAAATGACGAAAGATATTATTTATAAAAAAAAAGACGGTGTTAAAATAAATTTAACGGAAAAATGCGGGATGTTACACTCCAAACCCCTTCCATCAGACTTAGCCGACGAAATATGTTCAACGGATGATGCTCGCGAAGCATTAAAAGTGGCTAAGAAAGAGGTGGAGAAGGTCAGCATTCTAGCTTTGGAAGAGTTATGTCAGTGTGAAGGCATGACATTCGCTGACATTAAAGCGCTGAAGCTTTAGTTTATAGTTGGTTTATTTTAATGTATGCGTGCAATTTATGAATTGCTTTTTTGTAACTATCTACGACTTGTTCGCTTTGTTAATATAACATTATTTGCACTTTATTTATCATTCGCAGTTGCAACTTCTTTTATTTATATAGCGCTTTTACTTTAATTATTCATAATTCAGACTTGTCCATTGCAATTTCCGCATTCGTTATTGTGCACATAACAAAGCGTACTTTGTGCGAAACAATCTTTTAACATTATGAATCTTCTAAGTCCGACAAAACGATCCTTAGGTAAAATCTAGCATTGCGAAGCACCTAAGTGTTGGCAAGATCAAACACTTAGGAAAATTTATCCTTTCGCAATTTTTATTAACATAAGTGGGCAATTTCATCACTTGGCTTTTCTGCAAAGTATTTCGCAATTCAGTTATGTATTGATATATTATTTTAAGCAGGTCATGTTTAGTGAAAACAATGCCACCTTACTTAAAGCATCCGCAGAGCAAACATTTACTTAGTGTTTCAAAAAGATAAGTATTTGTATTCTGCGAAATAAACACTACGCGTGGCCACACGCAGTGTTTTCGCTGTTTAAAGAAACAAGTACTAACACTGAAATTAACTTCGCTTTATTCTTTATTAATTCGCATTACATTATTCAAATCATGAACATAACATGTCTCACATTAATGGAATTTCAATACAATATTTTGTTAATCATTTTCGCACTAAGCAGGGTTAACTGAATGCCCTTCAACACACATATCCGCACTTGTCATAACCATAGCACATGAAGGCTCCATTTCTGCAGAAATCAGCGTGTATTGTAGATGGTATAGTGCCATAACTTTAGCATACCGTGTATTGTAGATGGTATAGTGCCAAACATGCGCAAAGCTGTGCGGCCAAGTATCATATTGAACCGCGATTGATTCCGCATAATGTACAAATTCAATAAGGCTTGATGCCTTAGCGACTCATCGCTATCATCAATCAATTCCATTTGTAATTCCAATTGGCCAACAGGCCATGATGATTCTCCCGAAAAACCAGCCAATGAAACCGCAGTAGGTTTCATCAAAGCCTGAATTTGTGCGGGCAGCTTGAGAAAACATTGCTCGTACATGATATCTACACTGCTACCAGTGTCAACATGTACCTTCATGATTATAATGCCGGTATTAGCAACACGACATGAAATAACCACGGGCTTATCAACATCCGCATTCAAACGCGCTGAGGGAAATGTAATAGAGGGACATTTCCAGCTAACAATTTGCGCCGAAATTTGCAGCACTGACATTTCACCGTGCACTTCCACCACATTAATCACTTGTACCCCACGCTGATTTTCTTTCTTATTTACCATCCGTACTCCCAAATTTTTCACCGCAGGAGCTTTCCGCTCAACCGCGTTTGGGGCACTCGAACCATTAGCTTCAGCTGGCATAATGATCGCATTCGCAGTGCTGGATGAGTTCTGCGCCAACAAATGGTCCAACTTACCCTGTTCATACGCTTCCGCAATAAATTCCGCTAAATCTCTGCAGCGATTGGTGTCATAACCGTAATCGTCGTGAAAGACACAAAACTTTGATCTGTCACGCCTGCTATTTTCTCCCAATGGCTGCAGATCAGGGAAAGACTTAGCAACTTTCTGTTGCAGTAAGATTTCTTTGGGCGTTTTTGTTAGCATCTGAATGATATTGAATGACTCATTATTCCACTTGCGTGTAGAATAGCGGTTATTACGGCCATATGAATTGTTATCGTTCTGACCTTGAAACCTGTCAATACGCTAATATCCGCCGCCACCATTTCTTCGCGAAAAGCCTGGACCGCGATAGCTATCGCTGTTACCATCTCTGAAAGAGTCATTGTCATCTCGCCAACTTTTATCTCTACCCCAACCACATGCAGGGGTAATACTGCTATCTTCTCCTCCGCGGATATAATCATAAGTTTCCTGTTGCACTTTTGCGAATGTCTGCAGGACATCTCTTCTTAATCGCCGCACAAGCGTAGGGTGTCGCTGTGGGTTGATAGCATGCAAGAAACCACAAATTTTCTGATCTTCATTCAACCGCGGAATTTTCTGGCACTCATAAATATACCGGGTAAGTAGCGCACTTAGAGTCTCCTTGTTTCCTTGTTTAATATCGTGACACTCTATATGTGTCTTTTTCTGCGGTAATAAATTTTGAAACTACAGCAAAAACTTTTCTCGCAGATCCACAAAGCCAACGATACTGCGAGATGGCAAGCTGTGAAACCATTCCCTTGCTGACCCCTGTAAGGCCATAGGAAACACTCTACATGCAACTGGTTCATCCCAGTTGTAAGTGCTTACGACGCCCTCAAAGCGTTGCAGAAAATCCAAGGGATCAGTGAGGCCTGAGTAAACTCCCAACGTCGCCGGTGTGACAACCCAGAAATTTCTAACCAAATTTAAACTTTAATCTTTATATGTTTCCGACACGATAAGCAATATTTGTTAAGTTAAATTTCAAGAATTTTAAACTATGTTCATACATTCATTCAACCTCGACCAAGTTCCAACGATTCACGAACCATTAAACGAATATGATTATATATGTATATGTGTATATATATTATAACTTGAAATGTAAACAAAATATTAGATTAAATACTTTTTATGATTGTATCTGTTTCAAAATGTTTATCAATGAAATTAGAAGATAAGATCAAATGATTGAATTATCAAATATATTGAATTATGATTACAAGTCTCTGTTGAAAGGCCCACGTTGATTTGAGAAATCTTTCCATTTTAACAATATTCGAAAAATGGTAAAGTGATTTATAAATAAGAACAAATTGTCAATCATTGAGAACTAGACAAAGGATAGTGGAAGATTGAATCTCATAAAGACTCGATTGATCTATTTAGTTTCAAACGTACAAAAACATTTTCAGTTTAAAAAGAACTTTATTATTAAAACGTATATAACTTTTATAAATATCTAGAACCACTTTTGACAACTCATTACTTAACTTGTATGATAAAGATAATAATATTTATATTTTATTTTATTAAATATATATAACGATTTAAATTAATATTATATATATTTATACGCGTATTATACATACATAGTTTTATACTTTTACTATACTTAAACTTTACCTTTACTTTACTTTAACTTTAATAATTCATACTTTAATAATTCACTTTAATAATTCATACTTTAATAATTCATTTTAATAATTCATACTTTAATAATTCATACTTTAATAATTCACTTTAATAATTCAAAAATCTATTATAAATAGAATTCAATAGGTTTCATTATTTCATTGAAACTTGAAAATATTTTTCTCTAAACTCTCTCAATCGATTTACATATATATATTTACTCCGTATTATTTCAAGATATTATTAGTATACATAAAATATTATGACGGAGTGCTGTCCGAGTGATTTCGAAATTGTTTTTCGAGTAGAATAGGATTAAGGAAATTATGGGTTATAGCTATGGAGGTGATTGAGTATGGTTCATGGATATGCTCGCGAGGTCAATATAGTGTTTATCATTTACGTTGCATCTACGTACCTTTCCTGCAATATTGAATCTCAATATTGATACGTGAGTACTCATAATTTAACTTTTACATACTAATAGTGTATCCCTGACTAGTGCTCGAGTATTTAGGATTATGCATGCTTGTACTTTTGATATTTCCCTTAGACAGGTTAGGTTGAATCTTGAATTAGTTACACTTGCGGTTGAGATAAGGTATAAGATATGCATGTCCTTGGAAAGCTAGCGAAAAATTAAGAACTTTTCCTTTAGATATCGAATGGTTTCGATGAACGGATTAGAAGTTATAATCAATTGAATTTTCGATATTTTTATTAAAAATGATTATTATTATCGTCATTTTTATCGTCATTCTAGTTTTATCTTATTATTATCATTATTATTATCTTTATCAATAAAAGGGATTTATCATTAAAAATTGTTAATTTTTTTATTATTACTATTGTTATTATTGTTAAAGTTATAATTAGTATTATTATTATTATCCAATTATTATTATTATTATTATTATTATTATTATTATTATTATTATTATTATTATTATTATCATTATTAATATATATATCATTATTTAAAAATAGTTATTTTTATTGTTATTATTATTATTACTATATTATCATTAAGATAATTATTAGTATTATCGTTAATAATGTTATAGTAACTATCATTATTAATATTAGTGTAATTAAAACAAATATTTGTAACACCTAATTATTTTGATTACTATTATTATCATTATTATGGACACGATATAAAAGACGATTAAAAGCTATTAAACGAAACGATTAAGAAATAATGAGTAAGAGTATCATGATGAAATTAAAATATTATAAGATATTGATTTAGATAAAATTATCGTTCTTATTATTTTTATCATTACTATTATTATTAAAAGTATCGTTAGTATTAAAACTATCATTTTAACAAAAATTATCATTTTAATAGAAATGTCATTGTTACTATAAAATATCATTATTATTATTATTTTAAATAGAATTATTATTTTAAAGATAATATTAAAAAAATTATCGTAAATATTAAAGTTATCATAATTAGAATTATCGTTTTATCATAATGTCATCTTAGGTTCGTTTTATCATAATTAATTTAGGTTCGTGAATCCGAGGCCAACCTTGCACTTGTTCAATGACGTTATATGTATTTTTACTACGAAATACAGTATGGTGAGTTTCATTTGCCTTTTTACCCTTTATATTTTTGGGACTGAGAATACATGCGCTTTTATAAATGTTTGACGAAATAGACACAAGTAATTGAAACTACATTCTATGGTTGAATTATCGAAATCGAATATGACCCTTTTTATTAAGTCTGGTAATCTAAGAATTAGGGAACAGACACCCTAATTGACGCGAATCCTAAAGATAGATCTATTGGGCCTAACAAACCCCATCCAAAGTACCGGATGCTTTAGTACTTCGAAATTTATATCATGTCCGAAGGAGGATCCCGGAATGATGGGGATATTCTTATATGCATATTGTTAATGTCGGTTACCAGGTGTTCAATCCATATGAATGATTATTTTTGTCTCTATGCATGGGACGTATATTTATGAGAACTGGAAATGAAATTCTTGTGGTCTATTAAAATGATGCAAATGAATGATTATGATAAACTAATGAACTCACCAACCTTTTGGTTGACACTTTAAAGCATGTTTATTCTCAGGTATAAAAGAAATCTTCCGCTGTGCATTTGCTTGTTTTAAAGATATTACTTGGAGTATTTCATGGCATATTTCGAAGAACGTTGCATTCGAGTCATTGAGTTCATCAAAGATTACTATTAAGTTAATTTATAATTGGATAGTGGATATTATGAAATGGTATGCATGCCTGTCAATTTTCGATGTAAAGAAAGTTTGTCTTTTAAAAACGAATGCAATGTTTGTAATATGTATCATATAGAGGTCAAATACCTCGCGATGTAATCAACTATTGTGAATCGTTTATAATGTATATGAACGGGTCCTTTCAGTTGGTATTAGAGCGGTGGTCTTAGCGAACAAGGTCTGCATTAGTGTGTCTAACTGATAAGTCGTTAGAATGCATTAGTGAGTCTGGACTTCGACCGTGTCTGCATGTCAAAAGTTTTGCTTATCATTTCTAGTCGGAAATCATCTGCTTATCATCCTTAGGAAATTACCTGCTTATCATTATTAGTCTAGACACGTCTTGCTACATTAATTGCATGAGTAGTGTATAGACAAAATTCATATCTTAGCGTATCTGCTAAATCATATCTTATCGTATCTATTACTGTAAACTTTGCCTGACATATTCCGTAAATTCCTCCGTAATCTACGAAATCTTTTGATCTATATACATATATGGATATCCTATGTAAATAGAATACCACCCGATAGCCGAAAAATCATTTTATATCGAAAAATCCTTTATCCAATCGTACGAAATGGAAGTTGTCATCAGTTCAAGTCACTCGGATTCTGAAATGGAATCTCACTCAAGCTCCGAAAGCAGTGTGACCGGAATGGATCAACCAATCAGTCATCATCTATTCTGGATGAATTGGGGATGGGTTCGTAGTCTCCTCAATCATTGGAGACAAGAAGAAGGCGATCCTTTTCATCCACCACATTGCCCTCTTGACGAAGAACCTGAAGCACTTACCGGCGAACCTGTCCGAAACACCATTTTCTCTCTCATTTCCAGAGTATCTCGTCACGATTATATACTCCATCAAATTCTAGATTTTATTTATCCGCTCGTCCGAACTGACAATCACCCCGGTGTAATAGAAGAAGTCAACGAGCTTCGCGCTCGGGTAGTAGCTTTGGAGAATATGGTGCAGAAATTACAAACACCAGTAGCAGCACCAGCAGCATAACCAGTACCACCATCATCAACGCCAACAGTACCATTACCACCTCCAACCACAACCGCGTCGTAAACCTCAACTTCACAATCTGTCCCACGAGCATCAACGTCATACGCACCATAGATACCAAGGAGTACCAACAACAATAACTGACGAAGTATTAATTCATAACTTCATTGGAGAAACATTCGGCGGCGATTATGTAATCTCTAAAGTCTTAGAGATTATCTAATCTAGCCCTAACCATAAATCAGTTAAGCGAACCAAAATGATAGAAGGAAGAGTAGAAACCCTGACAAAAATGGTGTGTGATTAACAAGCTAAACTTGCTTTACCAACAGCATCAACAGTACCGTCAGCGTTACCAGCATCGTCAGTACAGTCAACATCTGAATCAACAACACCGATAACATCACAAACTCCGTCAGTTCAAGAATCACTGTGGACATCATTACGAATCAATAACGTGTATATTGTATCAACGAGTTATGAAGAATTAACTCATTCCCTCTGAAGAAATTATATGTATATTATATATATATATATATATATTTTGAAATAAATCTTTCCGTGCTAAGCTATTGTGTGTGAATCTTAACTACTCGGTTAATTCATAGTACAAATATGCAATAATGTACGTCCTTCGGCCGCAACTTAACCAGCGTTAACTACAATCTCTGTCGCAATTCAACAAATTCCAATTCATAATAAATCAAGTATATATTTGATTTTACACTTTCATCATCGATGTACTCGAAACTTTTCAGATAACATCATTCGTACTTTACGAAATTCACAAGAATTCCACGAACCGAACATCATACATCAACAAATAACGAAGTATTGATTCATAATTTCAATGTCATTAAAGAAATACTGCGTAAAAGTTATGTACTTTTTATAGCCTTTCGGGATTATTCAATTCTAATTTCAACCGTAAATCAAATGAGTTTAATTTAACATTAACTCATTAAATCTATGTTACATCTGAAGAAAATATACATATATATATTTTCATAAAGACTGTAATAAAATTCTTTTGTACAAAATTTTAATTGTGAAATTTTTTTTAACGGGTAGCTAATACCCGAGAGATATATAAATTCACAATTAATATGTTACATTCTTCGAATCTGATCAAGCAAATTATCAACTATACTTCCTACTTTCACAATAATATACATTCTTTCATAGAGATCAAAACAACCATACTCATTCAAACCCAATTACAAATTTTGATTTTCAAATCTCAGAATTCAATTCGAGATATAACCGGTATCATCACTTTTAGATTCCTACATCTTTCAAAGCTATACTTTGACTTCAAAACTGTGTTAGAACATCAAATGTATATTAACGATTACAATCTGTGTTCAAACCCTTCGAAAATATCTGAAGACACTTCAAATAATGAGCAATCGAGATGATGATCCAACCACATGTTACCCACAGTTATGTACCCAAAAAAACTCTTGAAACCAAAGTAAAAGTTTAAACAACGTATCCGCGTCAGATTCTTTGGCATTTATTAGCAAAAATAACTTTGCGACTCCTATTCAAAGTAGCCAGTTTTGTCACAGCTCCAGCAAGTCAACTTCGACTTTTCAGTCAGACTAACCTTATTATAACCTTGAGATATACACCATCGTTACCAGGGAACCTTTTACATCCCACCACATTATTAGCAGATGTACCAACAACTTCATTACCCTTTGACTTTAGCCTCTCCAAAAAGTCATTATAATTATTCATTGAAACCCCATCATTTACTCATTCGCATCTTGTAATGAGAATTGCCATACGAATCATTGGGAATTAGCAATCAGTATTTTGAAATCTCGCAGCATGTCTACGCCAACAGTTATATGTGTATATATAACGTCTATCTTCTGGACTTAATTTGAATGTGAAGTTTCTGAAAAACACTCCGAACTACGAATTGGTTCTCCGAAAATGGAAAAAAATGCTGATGAAGCAGCAAAAACTATAAACGACTTTAAACGGTAAAAGCTAGATGATAATGATGAAGTGTGCTGGCAAAGCGCATAAAAAGAGAAGTTTTGGAACTGGAAAACGGATTGAGCAAAGTAGGAAGGAGGATGTGGACAAATTACAAAGACTGAACCTGACTTCAAAGGATCCAAATGATTCAGTACCTGCTGAAGTCATTAACGAATACCTTGCTCCTGACTCTAAACCCCTGCGGACAATATTCTTCATCATCATCTGATATTAGAAATTCTAAAATATCATCATATATTTCATTATAAATATCCTCCATATTTCTGAAGATATTTTCTTAATTTTCTTATTTGAAATCATTTACCTCTTCGCGCTATCTGTATTACATCATAAAAGAAACTATTTTTGTTTCTAAATTCTGAAACATTCAAGTTTAAGATAGAAATATTTTGAAGTAGTGTTGGGAACTGAAGCATGAATTAGTATAATATAATGACACTTGATCAATGTGATTATATTACAGTAAGTCATGCTGAGTTTCTAAATGGAACGTGATGATTCACAGATCATAACATCATCATGTGCCATGTTATACGACTCTTGTATTCTATTTAACCTCTAAAAAATCAAGAAAATATTTCTTGATGATTCGGCCTTTTCCAAGGTATTCTAAGTAATTTGACAAGTCAAGATCGTGCCATCACAATTTCCTTCCTAGAACATTAACAATGTTCATTCCGAAATTCATATCTGTGAATTCTGGACCATTACAAGCGGTGCTTAATCGCAACAAGAAGCAACGAAAGGACAAAACTCCGAAATAGAAATTGGGGTATAAATTGCAGCAAATAAAAGAGAGCATTAACTGTGAATGATAATGATTATAGAAGACAGAAGCAGAGACTTTGAAATATAAGGGAACATATAAAGCCCAACGACAAACCAGAAATTATAAACTATATATATCAATGCATATAGCAATATAAAAACACGGGAGAACTAGAAACACTATAAACCCAAGAGTATAGTAGAAGTAAATAGATTCTTCCAGCGGTAGATGAAAAAGAAGAATGACCGATATGAAAGTTAGAAGCATATCGAGAATCAGAACTGGATGGTGCATATTGTGAATACTTTAAAATATGAGTTGAGGGGAAAAGAATAGAAGGTGATGAAATATGACTAGGAACTTAGAAATCAACAGATTTAACTCACACAATGGCGGAATAAGTGAATCAAACCCTCTAGTGAATAGGTTAAGTTTTTTTTTTTTTGTTGATTAATTTAGTCAAACCATAACTAAATCAAGTGTGATTAGATCAACACCTAGAGCTATTATTCACCACCTGGGTGATTTGGACTGAGAGAGAATCGGAGGAGCTCACTAGATCTGAATGTGTGTAGCAAATGAGAGGCTTAACCTAAAATGAAGAACATAAGACTTTATATACCCCTGTTGTTGACTCACCCATACGATTCATTCATCACACGTACGAGTTGGCTTCATCAGCCGTACAGGTGATCACTCACTCGTGTCTTCTCATTTAGGTTGTAATTGTGACTTAGCTCAGCATCAACCGTGCATATGAGCCTGTCAGCCGTACTAGTGAGGCTTCACTCGTACGTCTGACTAAGTCTAACATAGTCAAACATCTAAATATCATTCCTGCAGTTCCTGTAACCACATACAAACACGAATAGGATAATAACGAGTAATCATGGTGGCCTGTAAACTGTTGTACCTGCAATAGACGTGGGTAGATGTCTAGGGACTTGCATAAAATGCATCAACAGAAGGTGTGAGTTGTAAGGAAACGAAGGAGGTGAATTTATAAGAAAATCTCCGACAGAACAATTAAAATGGACGATCGCATTTAAATCGGATCCTAATTCCCTTGATTACCGGAGAGTCAAATCTTATTAAGAAGATTTTCTTCAAATCCCTTGAAATCTGGGAATCAATCATATCTACGTCAAATGATAAGATGAATCTACACTTACTCATTTCACTCTTCTATGTTAGCTTCATTCGTACACTTCATATAAATGGACTGTTTATCCAAATTATTCGCTGATGATAAAACTCTAATTTTCAGCCCGTATGCATCATGAAAACATACTTATTATCATTCACGACCTTTCCACTCAAATTTCGGGACGAAATTTCTTTAACGGGTAGGTACTGTGACAATCCAGAAATTTCCAACCAAATTTAAACTTTAATCTTTATATGTTTCCGACACGATAAGCAATATTTGTTAAGTTAAATTTCAAGAATTTTAAACTATGTTCATACATTCATTCAACCTCGACCAAGTTCCAACGATTCACGAACCATTAAACGAATATGATTATATATGTATATGTGTATATATATTATAACTTGAAACGTAAACAAAATATTAGATTAAATACTTTTTATGATTGTATCTATTTCAAAATGTTTATCAATGAAATTAGAAGATAAGATCAAATGATTGAATTATCAAATATATTGAATTATGATTACAAGTCTCTGTTGAAAGGCCCACGTTGATTTGAGAAATCTTTCCATTTTAACAATATTCGAAAAATGGTAAAGTGATTTATAAATAAGAACAAATTGTCAATCATTGAGAACTAGACAAAGGATAGTGGAAGATTGAATCTCTTAAAGACTTGATTGATCTATTTAGTTTCAAACGTACAAAAACGTTTTCAGTTTAAAAAGAACTTTATTATTAAAACGTATATAACTTTTATAAATATCTAGAACCACTTTTGACAACTCATTACTTAACTTGTATGATAAAGATAATAATATTTATAATTTATTTTATTAAATATATATAACGATTTAAATTAATATTATATATATTTATACGCGTATTATACATACATAGTTTTATACTTTTACTATACTTAAACTTTACCTTTACTTTATTTTTACTTTACTTTAACTTTAATAATTCATACTTTAATAATTCACTTTAATAATTCATACTTTAATAATTCATACTTTAATAATTCACTTTAATAATTCATACTTTAATAATTCACTTTAATAATTCAAAAATCTATTATAAATAGAATTCAATAGGTTTCATTATTTTATAGAAACTTGAAAATATTTTTCTCTAAACTCTCTCAATCGATTTACATATATATATATTTACTCCGTATTATTTCAAGATATTATTAGTATACATAAAATATTATGACGGAGTGCTGTCCGAGTGATTTCGAAATTGTTTTTCGAGTAGAATAGGATTAAGGAAATTATGGGTTATAGCTATAGAGGTGATTGAGTATGGTTCATGGGTATGCTCGCGAGGTCAATATAGTGTTTATCATTTACGTTGCGTCTACGTACCTTTCCTGCAATATTGAATCTCAATATTGATACGTGAGTACTCATAATTTAACTTTTACATACTAATAGTGTATCCCTGACTAGTGTAGTGACCCGAACTTTTCCATGTTTATATATATTAATTGAGATTGATATTTACATGATTAAAAGTTTCCAACATGTTAAGCAATCAAACTTGTTAAGACTTGATTAATTGAAATATGTTTCATATAGACAATTGACCACCCAAGTTGATCGGTGATTCACGAACGTTAAAACTTGTAAAAACTATATGATGACATATATATGGATATATATATAGTTAACATGATACTATGATAAGAAAACATATCATAAAGTATATTAACAATGAACTACATATGTAAAAACAAGACTACTAACTTAATGATTTTTTAAACGAGACATATATGTAACGATTATCGTTGTAAAGACATTTAATGTATATATATCATATTAAGAGATATTCATACATGATAATATCATGATAATATAATAATTTAAAATCTCATTTGATATTATAAACATTGGGTTAACAACATTTAACAAGATCGTTAAACTAAAGGTTTCAAAACAACACTTACATGTAACGACTAACGATGACTTAACGACTCAGTTAAAATGTATATACATGTAGTGTTTTAATATGTATTTATACACTTTTGAAAGACTTCAATACACTTATCAAAATACTTCTACTTAACAAAAATTCTTACAATTACATCCTCGTTCAGTTTCATCAACAATTCTACTCGTATGCACCCGTATTCGTACTCGTACAATACACAGCTTTTAGTTGTATGTACTATTGGTATATACACTCCAATGATCAGCTCTTAGCAGCCCATGTGAGTCACCTAACACATGTGGGAACCATCATTTGGCAACTAGCATGAAATATCTCATAAAATTACAAAAATATGAGTAATCATTCATGACTTATTTACATGAAAACAAAATTACATATCCTTTACATCTAATCCATACACCAACGACCAAAAACACCTACAAACACTTTAATTCTTCAATTTTCTTCATCTAATTGATCTCTCTCAAGTTCTATCTTCAAGTTCTAAGTGTTCTTCATATATTCTACAAGTTCTAGTTACATAAAATCAAGAATACTTTCAAGTTTGCTAGCTCACTTCCAATCTTGGAAGGTGATCATCCAACCTCAAGAAATCTTTGTTTCTTACAGTAGGTTATCATTCTAATACAAGGTAATAATCATATTCAAACTTTGGTTCAATTTCTATAACTATAACAATCTTATTTCAAGTGATGATCTTACTTGAACTTGTTTTCGTGTCATGATTCTGCTTCAAGAACTTCGAGCCATCCAAGGATCCGTTGAAGCTAGATCCATTTTTCTCTTTTCCAGTAGGTTTATCCAAGGAACTTAAGGTAGTAATGATGTTCATAACATCATTCGATTCATATATATAAAACTATCTTATTCGAAGGTTTAAACTCGTAATCACTAGAACATAGTTTAGTTAATTCTAAACTTGTTCGCAAACAAAAGTTAATCCTTCTAACTTGACTTTTAAAATTAACTAAACACATGTTCTATATCTATATGATATGCTAACTTAATGATTTAAAACCTGGAAACACGAAAAACACCGTAAAACCGGATTTACGCCGTCATAGTAACACCGCGGGCTGTTTTGGGTTAGTTAATTAAAAACTATGATAAACTTTGATTTAAAAGTTGTAATTCTGAGAAAATGATTTTTATTATGAACATGAAACTATATCCAAAAATTATGGTTAAACTCAAAGTGGAAGTATGTTTTCTAAAATGGTCATCTAGAC
The DNA here is from genome assembly GCF_046630445.1 of Rutidosis leptorrhynchoides. Classification (NCBI taxonomy): domain Eukaryota; kingdom Viridiplantae; phylum Streptophyta; class Magnoliopsida; order Asterales; family Asteraceae; genus Rutidosis; species Rutidosis leptorrhynchoides. The sequence goes on from NC_092339.1 coordinate 210,800,034, forward strand.
GTCGTTCTTTCGACTGAAATGACTACCTTTACAAAAAAGACTTGTAACTTATTTTTCCGACTATAAACCTATACTTTTCTGTTTAGATTCATAAAATAGAGTTCAATATGAAACATAGCAATTTGATTCACTCAAAATGGATTTAAAATGAAGAAGTTATGGGTAAAACAAGATTGGATAATTTTTCTCATTTTAGCTACGTGAAAATTGGTAACAAATCTATTCCAACCATAACTTAATCAACTTGTATTGTATATTATGTAATCTTGAGATACCATAGACACGTATACAATGTTTCGACCTATCATGTCGACACATCTATATATATTTCGGAACAACCATAGACACTCTATATGTGAATGTTGGAGTTAGCTATACAGGGTTGAGGTTGATTCCAAAATATATATAGTTTGAGTTGTGATCAATACTGAGATACGTATACACTGGGTCGTGGATTGATTCAAGATAATATTTATCGATTTATTTCTGTACATCTAACTGTGGACAACTAGTTATAGGTTACTAACGAGGACAGCTGACTTAATAAACTTAAAACATCAAAATATATTAAAAGTGTTGTAAATATATTTTGAACATACTTTAATATATATGTATATATTGTTATAGGTTCGCGAATCAACAGTGGCCAAGTCTTACTTCCCGACGAAGTAAAAATCTGTGAAAGTGAGTTATAGTCCCACTTTTAAAATCTAATATTTTTGGGATGAGAATACATGCAGGTTTTATAAATGATTTACAAAATAGACACAAGTACGTGAAACTACATTCTATGGTTGAATTATCGAAATTGAATATGCCCCTTTTTATTAAGTCTGGTAATCTAAGAATTAGGGAACAGACACCCTAATTGACGCGAATCCTAAAGATAGATCTATCGGGCCCAACAAGCCCCATCCAAAGTACCGGATGCTTTAGTACTTCGAAATTTATATCATATCCGAAGGGTGTCCCGGAATGATGGGGATATTCTTATATATGCATCTTGTTAATGTCGGTTACCAGGTGTTCACCATATGAATGATTTTTATCTCTATGTATGGGATGTGTATTGAAATATGAAATCTTGTGGTCTATTATTATGATTTGATATATATAGGTTAAACCTATAACTCACCAACATTTTTGTTGACGTTTTAAGCATGTTTATTCTCAGGTGATTATTAAGAGCTTCCGCTGTCGCATACTTAAATAAGGACGAGATTTGGAGTCCATGCTTGTATGATATTGTGTAAAAACTGCATTCAAGAAACTTATTTTGTTGTAACATATTTGTATTGTAAACCATTATGTAATGGTCGTGTGTAAACAGGATATTTTAGATTATCATTATTTGATAATCTACGTAAAGCTTTTTAAACCTTTATTGATGAAATAAAGGTTATGGTTTGTTTTAAAATGAATGCAGTCTTTGAAAAACGTCTCATATAGAGGTCAAAACCTCGCAACGAAATCAATTAATATGGAACGTTTTTAATCAATAAGAACGGGACATTTCAACTAGTGCTCGAGTATTTAGGATTATGCATGCTTGTACTTTTGATATTGCCCTTAGACAGGTTAGGTTGAATCTTGAATTAGTTACACTTGCGGTTGAGATAAGGTATAAGATATGCATGTCCTTGGAAAGCTAGCGAAAAATTAAGAACTTTTCCTTTAGATATCGAATGGTTTCGATGAACGGATTAGAAGTTATAATCAATTGAATTTTCGATATTTTTATTAAAAATGATTATTATTATCGTCGTTCTAGTTTTATCTTATTATTATCATTATTATTATCTTTATCAATAAAAGGGATTTATCATTAAAAATTGTTAATTTTTTTAATTATTACTATCGTTATTATTGTTAAAGTTATAATTAGTATTATTATTATTATCCAATTATTATTATTATTATTATTATTAGTATTATTATTATTATTATTATCATTATTAATATATATATTATTATTTAAAAATAGTTATTTTTATTGTTATTATTATTATTACTATATTATCATTAAGATAATTATTAGTATTATCGTTAATAATGTTATAGTAACTATCATTATTAATATTAGTGTAATTAAAACAAATATTTGTAACACCTAATTATTTTGATTACTATTATTATCATTATTATGGACACGATATAAAAGACGATTAAAAGCTATTAAACGAAACGATTAGGAAATAATGAGTAAGAGTATCATGATGAAATTAAAATATTATAAGATATTGATTTAGATAAAATTATCGTTCTTATTATTTTTATCATTACTATTATTATTAAAATTATCGTTAGTATTAAAACTATCATTTTATCAAAAATTATCATTTTAATAGAAATGTCATTGTTACTATAAAATATCATTATTATTATTATTTTAAAGATAATATTAAAAAAATTATAGTAAATATTAAAGTTATCATAATTAGAATTATCGTTTTATCATAATGTCATCTTAGTAATTATAAATATTGATATTTTTATAATAATAATTATTATTACAAAATAATACAACTTTTACTTACTATCATTATAGATATTATTTTATCAAATAAATATGTGATACAAACATATTTTATTACGTGTAATAACTTACTTTAATAATACCTATCATATTATCTTTATGATATTAAATAAACCCTATAAATTTTATTACTTAATATATATAAAAGTATATTTTATTATATAAATTTAATATAAAATTTTATTTATTAATAAATAAATTATATTATTTACTCTAATAAATCTTTTAAAAATATTTAAAAATATAAAAGGACGATATTTAAACTATATATTAATCATGTATAGATTTTTGAAAATTATTTTGAGTCAAATTTACTTTTGTTGACTTTTACATATTAGTCTCGAGCATTAGGATTGTGGTACATTATGACTTGACCTAATTTGTTAGACAAATATTGACCAACACATAAATATATATAATTAATTTAGGTTCGTGAATCTGAGGCCAACCTTGCACTTGTTCAATGACGTTATATGTATTTTTACTACGAAATACAGTATGGTGAGTTTCATTTGCCTTTTTACCCTTTATATTTTTGGGACTGAGAATACATGCGCTTTTATAAATGTTTGACGAAATAGACACAAGTAATTGAAACTACATTCTATGGTTGAATTATCGAAATCGAATATGCCCCTTTTTATTAAGTCTGGTAATCTAAGAATTAGGGAACAGACACCCTAATTGACGCGAATCCTAAAGATAGATCTATTGGGCCTAACAAACCCCATCCAAAGTACCAGATGCTTTAGTACTTCGAAATTTATATCATGTCCGAAGGAGGATCCCGGAATGATGGGGATATTCTTATATGCATATTGTTAATGTCGGTTACCAGGTGTTCAATCCATATGAATGATTATTTTTGTCTCTATGCATGGGACGTATATTTATGAGAACTGGAAATGAAATTCTTGTGGTCTATTAAAATGATGGAAATGAATGATTATGATAAACTAATGAACTCACCAACCTTTTAGTTGACACTTTAAAGCATGTTTATTCTCAGGTATAAAAGAAATCTTCCGCTGTGCATTTGCTTGTTTTAAAGATATTACTTGGAGTATTTCATGGCATATTTTGAAGAACGTTGCATTCGAGTCATTGAGTTCATCAAAGATTACTATTAAGTTAATTTATAATTGGATAGTGGATATTATGAAATGGTATGCATGCCTGTCAATTTTCGATGTAAAGAAAGTTTGTCTTTTAAAAACGAATGCAATGTTTGTAATATGTATCATATAGAGGTCAAATACCTCGCGATGTAATCAACTATTGTGAATCGTTTATAATGTATATGAACGGGTCCTTTCAGCCGGCACAATCGGCGGGAAACAATTGGATAGTCAGAAATGTGCTGGACAAATTTATCTGCAGCAGTGGTAATTTCTGTTGCCTTTTTTGCGCGAATGTCTGTGTTATCCGCACAGAATTTGGTAAGCATATCTTGCAGAAAATTTGGCTGATCGAACTTATGCTGCATTGATTTCGGCGCAATGCTTCTGAAAGCATCCGCTAAAAAATTTTGGGCGTTTTCTCTGCGCGCAGCTTCAGACGCTTCACCTTCCTCCCCATAGCGAGGGAAAGGTGTTGGTGGTCGCTTTTGCTTGACATATGGATTTTTAACAAACTCTTCTGCGCTGTCTGAGTCATCAGAAAATTCATCTTCCTGCCTTGGCGCTTTCGCCAATCTGGACTTGTGTGCGTAGCGCGCGTGGATTTGATCATCCGCGTTATCACTATCGCTGTCATTGTGCTCAAGAACCAACCGATCACTTTGTGATCCTGAACCACTTAATGGCCATAAGTATGTGCGCGGTATGCGAGATTCACAATTATGCTTAGCGTCTCTTTTGGCTTGCTCAATAGCAGTATTAACAATTTTCTCAGTGCGTAAACTAGATTTTCCCGATAAGATTTTTGCTCGCTTTCCTTCAGCGATTGATTCTTCGCGATTTTGCAATAACGTTCTGCGTGCGATCATTTTTTCAGCGGCAGCTTCAGGCTGCGAATCGTTAGCATTGTTTGCATTAGATTTTTTAGCATTCGCTTCCTGAACCGATTTTCCCGCAGTAACACTTGCATCTGTTTGCATTGGAAATACGATAATGTTCTGCGAATCGCCAGGCAATGCATCAGCATTCGCAGAGACGCCAGTTTGTTTTGCATTCGACGTTATGATTGTTAAGCAGATTAACAATTTGCGTATTGGAAAAAACACCTGCAAATCATCACAACAAAAACACGATTTGTATTTAAACCGTTGAATTAATTGTTTAATCGGCGTAAAACAAAAAATTTTCAGTTTAATTTGTAAAACGTGTCCCACGGATGGTGCCAATTGATCAATCCTTAATTAATGATGTTGCTTAATTACGGATTGAGTGCAATAAGATTATAATGGAGGATAGGATGTTCGATGATTATTTTGGGCCCCGATGATCGTTTTTCACTTTAACTATCAAGTGATCAATCACCCCGACACGGTCTTCGTTATCGATTAGCATGATTCACCTTAACTCAATGTAAGAAGTCCTTGGGCAAAGTCACAAGTGAAATCTACAAAGGCTTAGGCAAATGGCAGAGAATCAACAACCTATAAATGAGAGGCCAAGCTCCCTATTTATAGTATCCGTGATATCCGCGGTCTGCGAGATGCTCGGCTCTCCGCGGAAAGTCAGCGGATCAAACCGCAGTTTGGCATTTCAGCGAATACATAACCGCAGTATTTATTTTCAGCGAATATTGCATAACCGTGCCTTATAATCGGCGTAGTTCTGTCCTTAGCTTTTTAGAAAATAAAATATACATATACAATACTATGTATATGATCAGCTGCTTCATCATATGATTCGAAATGTATTCTTCCAATGTCAAACAGGCATTAGTACAATGATTGTAAAAGACTGCTTTTATTGAAATGCTAAATGAAACTGCTCTTTATTGAAAAGATAAACACTGTTCTTGATAACTTGTTGACAAATTGCTTCTTCATATGCCGAGCGCCCATTGCTGTCCGGCCTTCACACTTGCTTACGGAATGAAAAACTCCTAAACTTCTTCCTCGCTGAATAACCTATCACGCCTTCTCTGATTCATTCTGCCTTCTGGTCCATTTGCAAACGTTGATCTTTCCCTTGTTGGCTGCACATACTGTGAATGTATGGCTGCAACTCCATTTGGAGTGGGGAATCTGACCTCTGCATGGGCCGTCGATGTTATTGCTCCAAACTTAGCCAAAGCTGTTCTTCCAAAAAGGACATTAAAATGAGAATTGCCATATATGATTGTGAAATCAATTGTTTTCGTTCTCAACAATGGGAATGTGCCCATAACAACTTCCAAACGAATCTGCCCCATGGCATTTATCGGTGCTCCTGTTAGTCCAGAAACTTTCAACCTCGTTTGCCTAGCTCTGCTCTGCACATGTCTTGGAAAAGTTCTCAAACAATGTCAGTAGATGATGTCAGCTTCACTTCCTGTATCTGTGTAGATATAATTGACAAACTTATTTGCTATCTCTGCTGAAATGATCACTGGTTGGACGGACAACGCCCAATTCTGAATTGGCTGAAAGATAATTGGGGCATATCTCCAGCTGTCTAAATTGCTGTTTGATGATTCACCTTCTTCATAATGACCATCATTAATCCAATCCATCCTGATTACAACTTCTGAAGTTGTCTCACGCTCTGTGATCCGTTCTCCGTACTGCGGTTGGTTCCGATTATCTTTTCCGCCATGCTGCTCTCTTCTGTTCTCTCCACGGCGTCCTCTGCTACCATCATTCCTTTGCCACGCAAATTTCCTGCGAGGATCATTCCTCCTGTACTGTTTGCCAGGCAACAAATGATTCAGTTCTCCTGCCTTGATTTTCGCTATAATTTCTCTCATCAAAGATTTACAATTGTCCGTATCATGGCCCCAAGCCTCATGGAAATCACACCACAACTCACTCTTTGGACCCTACCTCTCTTCCATAGGTGCTGGAGCATTGAAAGTGGTCCGAATTGGTTCAGTGAAAAGGATCTCTTTCGGCATTTTGGTAAGCGCCATTATCAACGGGTGCCTTTCTATTGGCTTTCTGTTGTGGTGAAAATCATTAGGGTGATTGTTTCCTCTCCATCCTCCATTTGAATTGTCATTCCTTCTCTGATTTCTGTCAAAATACCGTCCTCCGTTGTGCGGCTTGCTACTACTGCCAGTATCAAACTTGTTTAACCCACGCTCACCAGCTCGAACATGCCTCTGTGCAACCTCCAAAGCTTGATGCAATGTTTTTGGCAAGTCATACCGTAATGCATGAACAAGTGCACTAAACCGTCGCTGGTCCAAACAGAAAATGAAACCAGATACAAGCTGTGATTCTGGACAATCAGGAATCTTTTGTGCTTCAAGTGTATAACGCTTCATAAAATTGCTCAAAGATTCGTTATGATGCATTGTGATCTCGTGTGCATCAAGATGTGTCAGAGTACAGCTCCGTAGATTTTGGTATTGCATCACAAATTTTGCTCTTAAATCAAGAAAACTGGTAATTGAAATGTCCCGTTCTTATTGATTAAAAACGTTCCATATTAATTGATTTCGTTGCGAGGTTTTGACCTCTATATGAGACGTTTTTCAAAGACTGCATTCATTTTTAAAACAAACCATAACCTTTATTTCATAAATAAAGGTTTAAAAAGCTTTACGTAGATTATCAAATAATGATAATCTAAAATATCCTGTTTACACACGACCATTACATAATGGTTTACAATACAAATATGTTACAACAAAATAAGTTTCTTGAATGCAGTTTTTACACAATATCATACAAGCATGGACTCCAAATCTCGTCCTTATTTGTTTTTATTTTTCCTTTCACAAAATGTTTCCCGCTTAACCGTAACTCCGATTAACATGAAACTTGGCCATTCTGCTCATAAATGATTTCTCATCGTGGGAAAATTGTCGGATACCCGACCCGACCCCGTTGACCTTGACTTTGACCAAGTTTGACTTTTAGTCAAACTTAACCAAACAATTATACGATCGTTCTAACATGCTTAGTTACTTGTATCGTGCATGAAACTTGACTAATTGATTCACATGCTATATTAATCGAGTCGTAACGAGCCATAGGACTAATTGAACATCTTTGACCGTTTGTGTTTACCGTTATTGATACAACCTATATGTTTAGGTCAAGACTAGCTTTGTCTTTGCACGCGTCTACTTGTTGAAGTACTTTATTAACTCTTGCACTCAAGGTGAGATCATAGTCCCATTTTTTTTTTAATCACTTTTATTCTTTACATCGTGGGCTGAGAAACACATACATTTCATACTTATTTACTTTTCATGCTTTTACATTGTGAACAAATACGAATACAAGGATGCATACGAGTTTGAACAAAAGTCCTCAATCCAATTATCATTAGTTCCACTTGCAGGGTGTAAGTGTAAGCGTGTAATTATGTTGTGTGGCTATACGGGTTTAACAAACCCTCATTCAGACGGTTCGCTACCGTTAGTGAATGGAATATAATTTCAACAATGTATAGTGTAGGTTCTAACACTAAATTCAAAATTCAGAGGGAAGATTCGGTTAAGCCTTGATAATTGGGTGCTCGTGATACAAATACTATTTTGGAATGTGAACGATTTTGGTTAAGCAATTCATAAAGAACCTTGTGGTTCAATACAATTTACTTACTAAACCTATGATTTCACCAACGTTTTCGTTGACAGATTTCTATGTTTTTCTCAGGTCTTGCACGATATGTGATACATGCTTCCGCTCACTAATTGATACTTGCATCCGATGTCGAGTATACATGCATTTCATGGAGCGTCTTTTGACTTTACTTTAAACCGTGTCGCCTAGATTTCAATCGTACTTATAACGTTGTAACTTAACTTTTGGTTGAACAATTCTTGTAAACTTTGAAAACAATCTTTATTTTGAAATGAAGGCGATATATTTTGGTCAAACGTTATCTTAAAGACTTATAATCAGGTAATGGGACCCATGTAGCCGACGCAGTCACTTGACGATTTGTCGGGGTCGCTACACACACGACCATTACATAATGGTTTACAATACAAATATGTTACAACAAAATAAGTTTCTTGAATGCAGTTTTTACACAATATCATACAAGCATGGACTCCAAATCTCGTCCTTATTTAACTATGCGACAGCGGAAGCTCTTAATAATCACCTGAGAATAAATATGCTTAAAACGTCAACAAAAATGTTGGTGAGTTATAGGTTTAACCTATATATATCAAATCATAATAATAGACTACAAGATTTCATATTTCAATACACATCCCATACATAGAGATAAAAATCATTCATATGGTGAACACCTGGTAACCGACATTAACAAGATGCATATATAAGAATATCCCCATCATTCCGGGACACCCTTCGGATATGATATAAATTTCGAAGTACTAAAGCATCCGGTACTTTGGATGGGGCTTGTTGAGCCCGATAGATCTATCTTTAGGATTCGCGTCAATTAGGGTGTCTGTTCCCTAATTCTTAGATTACCAGACTTAATAAAAAGGGGCATATTCGATTTCGATAATTCAACCATAGAATGTAGTTTCACGTACTTGTGTCTATTTTGTAAATCATTTATAAAACCTGCATGTATTCTCATCCCAAAAATATTAGATTTTAAAAGTGGGACTATAACTCACTTTCACAGATTTTTACTTCGTCGGGAAGTAAGACTTGGCCACTGGTTGATTCACGAACCTATAACAATAAATACATATATATCAAAGTATGTTCAAAATATATTTACAACACTTTTAATATATTTTGATGTTTTAAGTTTATTAAGTCAGCTGTCCTCGTTAGTAACCTACAACTAGTTGTCCAGAGTTAGATGTACAGAAATAAATTGATAAATATTATCTTGAATCAATCCACGACCCAGTGTATACGTATCTCAGTATTGATCACAACTCAAACTATATATATTTTGGAATCAACCTCAACCCTGTATAGCTAACTCCAACATTCACATATAAAGTGTCTATGGTTGTTCCGAAATATATATAGATGTGTCGACATGATAGGTCGAAACATTGTATACGTGTCTATGGTATCTCAAGATTACATAATATACAATACAAGTTGATTAAGTTATGGTTGGAATAGATTTGTTACCAATTTTCACGTAGCTAAAATGAGAAAAATTATCCAATCTTGTTTTACCCATAACTTCTTCATTTTAAATCCGTTTTGAGTGAATCAAATTGCTATGGTTTCATATTGAACTCTATTTTATGAATCTAAACAGAAAAAGTATAGGTTTATAGTCGGAAAAATAAGTTACAAGTCGTTTTTGTAAAGGTAGTCATTTCAGTCGAAAGAACGACGTCTAGATGACCATTTTAGAAAACATACTTCCACTTCGAGTTTAACCATAATTTTTGGATATAGTTTCATGTTCATAATAAAAATCATTTTCTCAGAATAACAACTTTTAAATCAAAGTTTATCATAGTTTTTAATTAACTAACCCAAAACAACCCGCGGTGTTACTATGACGGCGTAAATCCGGTTTTACGGTGTTTTTCGTGTTTCCAGGTTTTAAATCATTAAGTTAGCATATCATATAGATATAGAACATGTGTTTAGTTGATTTTAAAAGTCAATTTAGAAGGATTAACTTTTGTTTGCGAACGAGTTTAGAATTAACTAAACTATGTTCTAGTGATTACAAGTTTAAACCTTCGAATAAGATAGCTTTATATGTATGAATCGAATGATGTTATGAACATCATTACTACCTTAATTTCCTTGGATAAACCTACTGGAAAAGAGAAAAATGGATCTAGCTTCAATGAATCCTTGAATGGCTCGAAGTTCTTGAAGCAGAATCATGACACGAAAACAAGTTCAAGTAAGATCATCACTTGAAATAAGATTGTTATAGTTATAGAAATTGAACCAAAGTTTGAATATGATTATTACCTTGTATTAGAATGATAACCTACTGTAAGAAACAAAGATTTCTTGAGGTTGGATGATCACCTTACAAGATTGGAAGTGAGCTAGCAAACTTGAAAGTATTCTTGATTTTATGAAACTAGAACTTTTGGAATTTATGAAGAACACTTAGAACTTGAAGATAGAACTTGAGAGAGATCAATTAGATGAAGAAAATTGAAGAATGAAAGTGTTTGTAGGTGTTTTTGGTCGTTGGTGTATGGATTAGATATAAACGATATGTAATTTTGTTTTCATGTAAATAAGTCATGAATGATTACTCATATTTTTGTAATTTTATGAGATATTTCATGCTAGTTGCCAAATGATGGTTCCCACATGTGTTAGGTGACTCACATGGGCTGCTAAGAGCTGATAATTGGAGTGTATATACCAATAGTACATACATCTAAAAGTTGTGTATTGTACGAGTACGAATACGGGTGCATACGAGTAGAATTGTTGATGAAACTGAACGAGGATGTAATTGTAAGCATTTTTGTTAAGTAGAAGTATTTTGATAAGTGTCTTGAAGTCTTTCAAAAGTGTATGAATACATATTAAAACACTACATGTATATACACTTTAACTGAGTCGTTAAGTCATCGTTAGTCGTTACATGTAAATGTTGTTTTGAAACCTTTAGGTTAACGATCTTGTTAAATGTTGTTAACCCAATGTTTATAATATCAAAAGAGATTTTAAATTATTATATTATCATGATATTATGATGTACGAATATCTCTTAATATGATATATATACATTAAATGTCGTTACAACGATAATCGTTACATATATGTCTCGTTTCAAAATCATTAAGTTAGTAGTCTTGTTTTTACATATGTAGTTCATTGTTAATATACTTAATGATATGTTTAATTATCATAATATAATGTTAACTATATATATAACCATATATATGTCATCATATAGTTTTTACAAGTTTTAACATTCGTGAATCACCGGTTAACTTGGGTGGTCAATTGTCTATATGAAACCTATTTCAATTAATCAAGTCTTAACAAGTTTGATTGCTTAACATGTTGGAAACATTTAATCATGTAAATATCAATCTCAATTAATATATATAAACATGGAAAAGTTCGGGTCACTACAGTACCTACCCGTTAAATAAATTTCGTCCCGAAATTTTAAGCTGTTGAAGGTGTTGACGAATCTTCTAGAAATAGATGCGGGTATTTCTTCTTCATCTGATCTTCACGCTCCCAGGTGAACTCGGGTCCTCTACGAGCATTCCATCGAACCTTAACAATTGGTATCTTGTTTTGCTTAAGTCTTTTAACCTCACGATCCATTATTTCGACGGGTTCTTCGATGAATTGGAGTTTTTCGTTGATTTGGATTTCATATAATGGAATAGTGAGATCTTCTTTAGCAAAACATTTCTTCAAATTCGAGACGTGGAAAGTTTTATGTACAGCCGCGAGTTGTTGAGGTAACTCAAGTCGGTAAGCTACTGGTCCGACACGATCAATAATCTTGAATGGTCCAATATACCTTGGATTTAATTTCCCTCGTTTACCAAATCGAACAACGCCTTTCCAAGGTGCAACTTTAAGCATGACCATCTCTCCAATTTCAAATTCTATATCTTTTCTTTTAATGTCAGCGTAGCTCTTTTGTCGACTTTGGGCGGTTTTCAACCGTTGTTGAATTTGGATGATCTTCTCGGTAGTTTCTTGTATAATCTCCGGACCCGTAATCTGTCTATCCCCCACTTCACTCCAACAAATCGGAGACCTGCACTTTCTACCATAAAGTGCTTCAAACGGTGCCATCTCAATGCTTGAATGGTAGCTGTTGTTGTAGGAAAATTCTGCTAATGGTAGATGTCGATCCCAACTGTTTCTGAAATCAATAACACATGCTCGTAGCATGTCTTCAAGCGTTTGTATCGTCCTTTCACTCTGCCCATCAGTTTGTGGATGATAGGCAGTACTCATGTCTAGACGAGTTCCTAATGCTTGCTGTAATGTCTGCCAGAATCTTGAAATAAATCTGCCATCCCTATCAGAGATAATAGAGATTGGTATTCCATGTCTGGAGACGACTTCCTTCAAATACAGTCGTGCTAACTTCTCCATCTTGTCATCTTCTCTTATTGGCAGGAAGTGTGCTGATTTGGTGAGACGATCAACTATTACCCAAATAGTATCAAAACCACTTGCAGTCCTTGGCAATTTAGTGATGAAATCCATGGTAATGTTTTCCCATTTCCATTCCGGGATTTTGGGTTATTGAAGTAGACCTGATGGTTTCTGATGCTCAGCTTTGACCTTAGAACACGTCAAACATTCTCCCACGTATTTAGCAACATCGGCTTTCATACCCGGCCACCAAAAATGTTTCTTGAGATCCTTGTACATCTTCCCCGTTCCAGGATGTATTGAGTATCTGGTTTTATGAGCTTCTCTAAGTACCATTTCTCTCATATCTCTAAATTTTGGTACCCAAATCCTTTCAGCTCTATACCGGGTTCCGTCTTCCCGAATATTAAGATGCTTCTCCGATCCTTTGGGTATTTCATCCTTTAAATTTCCCTCTTTTAAAACTCCTTGTTGCGCCTCCTTTATTTGAGTAGTAAGGTTATTATGAATCATTATATTCATAGATTTTACTCGAATGGGTTCTCTGTCCTTCCTGCTCAAGGCATCGGCTACCACATTTGCCTTCCCCGGGTGGTAACGAATCTCAAAGTCGTAATCATTCAATAATTCAATCCACCTACGCTGCCTCATATTCAGTTGTTTCTGATTAAATATGTGTTGAAGACTTTTGTGGTCGGTATATATAATACTTTTGACCCCATATAAGTAGTGCCTCCAAGTCTTTAATGCAAAAACAACCGCGCCTAATTCCAAATCATGCGTCGTATAATTTTGTTCGTGAATCTTCAATTGTCTAGACGCATAAGCAATCACCTTCGTCCGTTGCATTAATACACAACCGAGACCTTGCTTTGATACGTCACAATAAATCACAAAATCATCATTCCCTTCAGGCAATGACAATATAGGTGCCGTAGTTAGCTTTTTCTTCAATAACTGAAATGCTTTCTCTTGTTCATCATTCCATTCAAATTTCTTCCCTTTATGCGTTAATGCAGTCAAGGGTTTTGCTATTCTGGAAAAGTCTTGGATGAACCTTCTGTAGTAACCAGCTAGTCCTAAAAACTGGCGTATGTGTTTCGGAGTTTTCGGGGTTTTCCACTTTTCAACAGTTTCTATCTTTGTCGGATCCACCTTAATACCTTCTTTGTTCACTATGTGACCGAGGAATTGAACTTCTTCCAACCAAAATGCACACTTTGAAAACTTAGCGTACAATTCTTCCTTCCTCAATACTTCTAACACCTTTCTCAAATGTTCACCGTGTTCTTGGTCATTCTTTGAGTAAATAAGTATGTCATCAATGAAAACAATGACAAACTTGTCAAGGTATGGTCCACACACTCGGTTCATAAGGTCCATGAACACAGCTGGTGCATTAGTTAAACCAAACGGCATGACCATAAACTCGTAATGACCGTAACGTGTTCTGGAAGCAGTCTTTGGAATATCATCTTCTTTCACCCGCATTTGATGATACCCGGAACGTAAGTCAATCTTTGAATAAACAGACGAGCCTTGTAGTTGATCAAATAAGTCGTCGATTCTCGGTAGTGGGTAGCGGTTCTTGATGGTAAGTTTGTTCAACTCTCGGTAGTCGATACACAACCTGAATGTACCATCTTTCTTCTTGACAAACAAAACAGGAGCTCCCCACGGTGATGTGCTTGGTCGAATGAAACCACGCTCTAAAAGTTCTTGTAATTGGCTTTGTAGTTCTTTCATCTCGCTGGGTGTGAGTCTGTAAGGAGCACGAGCTATTGGTGCAGCTCTTGGTACAAGATCTATTTGAAATTCAACGGATCGATGTGGGGGTAATCCCGGTAATTCTTTCGGAAATACATCGGGAAATTCTTTTGCAATGGGAACATCATTGATGCTCTTTTCTTCAGTTTGTACTTTCTCGACGTGTGCTAGAACAACATAGCAACCTTTTCTTATTAGTTTTTGTGCCTTCAAATTACTAATAAGATGTAGCTTCGTGTTGCCCTTTTCTCCGTACACCATTAAGGGTTTTCTTTTTTCTCGTATAATGCGAATTGCATTTTTGTAACAAACGATCTCCGCTTTCACTTCTTTCAACCAGTCCATACCGATTATCACATCAAAACTCCCTAACTCTGCTGGTATCAAATCAATCTTAAATGTTTCGCTAACCAGTTTAATTTCTCGATTCCGACATATATTATCTGCTGAAATTAATTTACCATTTGCTAATTCGAGTAAAAATTTACTATCCAAAGGCGTCAATGGACAACTTAATTTAGCACAAAAATCTCTACTCATATAGCTTCTATCCGCACCCGAATCAAATAAAACGTAAGCAGATTTATTGTCAATAAGAAACGTACCCGTAACAAGCTCCGGGTCTTCCTGTGCCTCTACCGCATTAATATTGAAAACTCTTCCACGGCCTTGTCCATTCGTGTTCTCCTGGTTCGGGCAATTTCTAATAATGTGGCCTGGTTTTCCACATTTATAACAAACTACATTGGCATAACTTGCTCCGACACTACTTGCTCCGCCATTACTCGTTCCGACACCATTTGTTCCTTTCGTTCTATTAACCCCTGGTCCGTAGACCTCACACTTCGCCGCGCTATGACCATTTCTTTTACACTTGTTGCAAAATTTGGTGCAGAACCCCGAGTGATTCTTTTCACACCTTTGGCATAGCTGCTTCTGATTGTTGTTGTTGTTGTTGGGCCGTTTGTTGTAGTTGCGATTGATGTTGCGATTGTTGGGATAGTTGTTGCGATTATTGTTGTAATTGCTGTTGTTGTTGTATTGGTGATTCTTATCACCGTTTTCCTCCCACTTTCTTTTGACTTGCTTCACATTGGCCTCTTCAGCAGTCTGTTCTTTAATTCTTTCTTCAATTTGGTTCACGAGTTTGTGAGCCATTCTACATGCCTGTTGTATGGAGGCGGGCTCGTGTGAACTTATATCTTCTTGGATTCTTTCCGGTAATCCTTTCACAAACGCGTCGATCTTCTCTTCCTCATCTTCGAATGCTCCCGGACACAACAGGCACAATTCTGTGAATCGTCTTTCGTACGTGGTAATATCAAATCCTTGGGTTCGTAACCCTCTAAGTTCTGTCTTGAGCTTATTGACCTCGGTTCTGGGACGGTACTTCCCGTTCATCAAGTGCTTGAATGCTGACCACGGTAGTGCGTACGCATCGTCTTGTCCCACTTGCTCTAGATAGGTATTCCACCATGTTAACGCAGAACTTGTGAAGGTATGCGTAGCGTACTTTACTTTGTCCTCTTCAGTACACTTACTTATGGCAAACACCGATTCGACCTTCTCGGTCCACCGTTTCAATCCGATCGGTCCTTCGGTTCCATCAAATTCCAAAGGTTTGCAGGCAGTGAATTCTTTGTAGGTGCATCCTACACGATTTCCTGTCCTGCTAGATCCAAGGTTATTGTTGGTATGTAGCGCAGCCTGTACTGCGGCTATGTTTGAAGCTAGAAAAGTACGGAATTCCTCTTCATTCATATTCACGGTGTGTCGAGTAGTCGGTGCCATTTCCTTCAAAATAGTTAAATGGAACAAGTTAATCATACAGAATATTAAGAGTAGTTAATAGTATTTCGTAGCATAATATGAACTCATTTATAAAAGCTTTTTCTTCATATTAGCGTTTTATAAGTTTAAATTCGGGTAGTACCTACCCGTTAAGTTCATACTTAGTAGCTAATATACAATTCAACTACTACAATTCTATATGAAAAACTGATTATAATAATATTTCGCGTTCAAACTTTTATACAATATTTTACAAACTTACAATACCGCTTATTTTACATAAAGCATGAAATATAGCACACAATAACATTGATACAAGATAGTTGTGAAGACAATTCTAGCTAGTACACAAGTCGTTCAGCAAAGGCAATAAAGACACGTAATTCATACGTCCAGAAACAAGTCATGCATTCTGGTTTTACTAGGATTACTTCCCATCCTTGGTCTTGTGGAACATAACCGTTATGGCCGTTGATAAGACAGCGTGTTGTAACGTCGTTAAAGGGACGAGGGTTACGTAATGTCCAACAGTCCCGTAACAATCTAAAAACCTCATTTCTTACCCTAATTACCGACTCCATCACTTGTGGAAACGTTTTGTTTAATAGTTGTAGCCCGATGTTCTTGTTCTCACTTTGGTGAGAAGCGAACATTACTAATCCGTAAGCATAACATGCTTCTTTATGTTGCATGTTAGCCGCTTTTTCTAAATCACGAAGTCCAATATTCGGATATATTGAGTCAAAATAATTTCTTAACCCGTTGCGTAAAATAGCATTTGGGTTCCCCGCAATATATGCGTCAAAGTAAACACATCGTAACTTATGGGTTTCCCAATGTGATATCCCCCATCTTTCAAAAGAAAGTCTCTTATAAACCAAGACATTCTTGGAACGTTCTTCGAATGTCTTACAAACTGATCTCGCCTTAAATAGTTGTGCCGAGGAATTCTTAAAATATTGGGTTGTCTATCCATTTTGTGTTTTTAAACTGTAAAATAGACAAGAGTTAGATTCATAAAAAAATACTTATTAATACAAGCAATTTTTACATATATCATAAAGCATAAGCACACTATATTACATATATTACACCACACGAATACAACTATCTTATTCCGACTCGCTCGTTTCTTCTTCTTCGGTTTTGGTTCGTTTTGCCAGGTTTCTAGGGATATATGATGTTCCCCTAATACGAGCCGTAATTTTCCACATTGGTTTAGAAAAACCTGGTGGTTTAGAGGTTCCCGGGTCATTGTTACAACTTAAGGACTTCGGGGGTTGACGATACATATAAAGTTCATCGGGGTTGGAATTAGATTTCTCTATTTTTATGCCCTTTCCCTTATTATTTTCTTTTGCCTTTTTAAATTCAGTTGGGGTAATTTCTATAACATCATCGGAATTCTCGTCGGAATCCGATTCATCGGAGAATTGGTAATCCTCCCAATATTTTGCTTCCTTGGCGGAAACACCATTGACCATAATTAACCTTGGTCGGTTGGTTGAGGATTTTCTTTTACTTAACCGTTTTATTATTTCCCCCACCGGTTCTATTTCTTCATCCGGTTCCTCCTCTTCCGGTTCTGATTCTTCTTCCGGTTCTGATTCTTCTTCCGGTTCCGACTCTTCTTCCAGTTCCTCTTCGGGAACTTGTGAATCAGTCCACGAATCATTCCAATTTACATTTGACTCTTCATTATTATTAGGTGAGTCAATGGGACTTGTTCTAGAGGTAGACATCTATCACATAATATCAAACTCGTTAAGAGATTAATATATCACATAATATTCACATGTTAAAAATATATAGTTTCCAACAAAATTTGTTAAGCAATCATTTTTCAAGTAAACACGGTCGAAGTCCAGACTCACTAATGCATCCTAACAAACTCGATAAGACACACTAATGCAAAATTCTGGTTCTCTAAGACCAACGCTCGGATACCAACTGAAATGTCCCGTTCTTATTGATTAAAAACGTTCCATATTAATTGATTTCGTTGCGAGGTTTTGACCTCTATATGAGACGTTTTTCAAAGACTGCATTCATTTTTAAAACAAACCATAACCTTTATTTCATAAATAAAGGTTTAAAAAGCTTTACGTAGATTATCAAATAATGATAATCTAAAATATCCTGTTTACACACTGTAACATCCCGCGTTTTTCCGTTAAATTTATTTTAACACCGTCTTTTTTTTTTAATAATATCTTTCGTCATTTAATTTGGTATCTTTCGTTAACTAACGTTCATAATATCGTCGTTATTTAATTATAACGTCACCCGTTTACTCGAGCGTTTTAAAATATTCGTTTGGTTATTTCCCTCACCCGCTTTGAAACTAGAGGGACCAAACTTGCCAAGGGACCAAACCTTTGACTAGGTCAAAGAGGTCAAACCTCCCTCATCCATTCATTTATCTTTTTCTTTTCCATTTTTCTTTAATACTTCCACAAATCCTCTCAAAACCCAATTCATAAATTCATCATCCAAATTCAATCAAGGAAACTTACAACTAAACAAAATACATATTTGGAATCCTCTCTTCATCCTCTTCAATTTGATACCAACTTCATCTCATTTGGGTAACTTTCTAAAATCACTAATTTTATGTGTTCTTGAGATTTTTGAGTTATAAAGTTGTTAATTAGTGTCTATGGCTCATTGTGATGTCGTGTATGTAATTTGTATGCTCGATTCGTTGTTTTTGGTGTAACTAGTTCAATATGAAAATTACTTGCTAAATCCTTGATTTTGGATGATCAAATGTTGTTAGATTGTTAAAGTGCATGTTTTAAAAGTGTTACTAGTATCATTAGCTTCGTTTTGATGTATAGGTTGATTAAGGAAACTCCAAGAACATAATTAGTGATTTTGTGAACTTGGATTAGGGTTTGATAAGCTTTAGATGAACTTTTGATGCACCAAATGCTATGAAATATTGTAGATAAGAATTTTGTTACAATGTGTGTTTGATCACCTTCAAAACGGCATATCACATGTGTGAATTGGATTCCCGAAACTTAAAATGCATTTGATGAACTTGAAACTTTGAAAATGGATTCTTAATGATCACTTGACGGAAAATCAGTTATTGAAATTGATGTTTTTGTTTGATGAAACGTGTTTAGTTGTTTTCCTTGTCAAATTACCTTTCCAACGATATATAGTATGCATTTTGGATGTTTTCGGTTCATAAAATATGTTAATTTGAGTTTTGGTTCGTGACTTGGACCATTTTTCTGCAAACTGCATGTTTCCCAGGTATTGCGCGCCGCGCATATACCCGCGCGCCGCGCAGAATTAGAAATCCCAGATGTTTGCCTTCGTAGTTAAGTTCTGACCAGGATTTACACTTGGGTGCGCGCCGCGCAACCCATTGCGCGCCGCGCATATGCCCAGCTCATTTTTGTTTTTATTTTTCCTTTCACAAAATGTTTCCCGCTTAACCGTAACTCCGATTAACATGAAACTTGGCCATTCTGCTCATAAATGATTTCTCATCATGGGAAAATTGTCGGATACCCGACCCGACCCCGTTGACCTTGACTTTGACCAAGTTTGACTTTTAGTCAAACTTAACCAAACAATTATACGATCGTTCTAACATGCTTAGTTACTTGTATCGTGCATGAAACTTGACTAATTGATTCACATGCTATATTAATCGAGTCGTAACGAGCCATAGGACTAATTGAACATCTTTGACCATTTGTGTTTACCGTTATTGATACAACCTATATGTTTAGGTCAAGACTAGCTTTGTCTTTGCACGCGTCTACTTGTTGAAGTACTTTATTAACTCTTGCACTCAAGGTGAGATCATAGTCCCATTTTTTTTTAATCACTTTTATTCTTTACATCGTGGGCTGAGAAACACATACATTTCATACTTATTTACTTTTCATGCTTTTACATTGTGAACAAATACGAATACAAGGATGCATACGAGTTTGAACAAAAGTCCTCAATCCAATTATCATTAGTTCCACTTGCAGGGTGTAAGTGTAAGCGTGTAATTATGTTGTGTGGCCATACGGGTTTAACAAACCCTCATTCAGACGGTTCGCTACCGTTAGTGAATGGAATATAATTTCAACAATGTATAGTGTAGGTTCTAACACTAAATTCAAAATTCAGAGGGAAGATTCGGTTAAGCCTTGATAATTGGGTGCTCGTGATACAAATACTATTTTGGAATGTGAACGATTTTGGTTAAGCAATTCATAAAGAACCTTGTGGTTCAATACAATTTACTTACTAAACCTATGATTTCACCAACGTTTTCGTTGACAGATTTCTATGTTTTTCTCAGGTCTTGCACGATATGTGATACATGCTTCCGCTCACTAATTGATACTTGCATCCGATGTCGAGTATACATGCATTTCATGGAGCGTCTTTTGACTTTACTTTAAACCGTGTCGCCTAGATTTCAATCGTACTTATAACGTTGTAACTTAACTTTTGGTTGAACAATTCTTGTAAACTTTGAAAACAATCTTTATTTTGAAATGAAGGCGATATATTTTGGTCAAACGTTATCTTAAAGACTTATAATCAGGTAATGGGACCCACGTAGCCGACGCCGTCACTTGACGATTTGTCGGGGTCGCTACAAGTGGTATCAGAGCCTTGGTTGTAGGGATTTAGAGTTCATTTGTGTCCACCCCGAGTCATAGGGTACATAGGTGAATCTAGACTACAACCGGCATATAGACTGAAGTAGGAATTACTTGACTATTTGTGCATTTATACTCGAACTCTTCTATCATAGCTAACTCGTATTCGATCTTGATCTTACGTTGATAAATTTTGTTGACGCGCCACCTTGACTTTATAAAGTAATGTTAAATGCACATGTAAATCAGGGTAATATAATTTCCGGGATTATATTACGGTGATTCACATGGACGTTCCGACATTATGACGTAAAGAATTTAAGGCGAGTCAAGGAAAAATTTCCTCTCTATCCTTATTCCATACTCCGGTTAGTATTGTTGAAAATACTAACCAACGATATTCTTGTGTTTTGAAGGAATAATGGCTCGTCGACGCGCTCCTCCCGAAACTCCCGAACAAGCCCTCCAACGTATGATAGCCACTGCCGTGGATGCGGCCATGGCCGGTCACTCCTCCAACAACAACAATAACAACAATCATCACAACAACAACAACAATGGAGCCGGAAATTCCAACGAAGGATGCTCCTATAAGAATTTCATGGGGTGCAAACCTCACACTTTAGATGGAACCGGGGGACCGGTTGTGCTCACTCGATGGTTTGAGGAAACGGAAGCCGTCTTTAGCATAAGCGGTTGTCGAGACCAAGACAAGGTTAGATATTCCACTCACACCTTCGCCGGTATCGCTCTCACATGGTGGAATTCGTATGTACAATCGGTGGGTATCCACGAAGCCCACGCTCTCTCTTGGGCCGACTTAAGAGGAAAGATGATCACCGAATATTTTCCTCGCGAAGAAACCCGAAGGCTCGAACAAGAACTAAGAGCTCTGAAAGCGGTCGGGAACGACCTTAAGGCCTATAATCAACGATTCTCCGAACTTGCTTTGATGTGCCCAAATCTTGTGAACCCCGAATCTTTAAGGGTTGAACTTTACATGGATGGTCTCCCCAAGAGCATCAAACAAGGAGTAATGTCATCCAAACCCGCTAACCACCAAGAGGCTTTGAATATGGCCCGCCAATTGATTGAAACAGTGGACGAGATTGAAGTGCCGGCACCTAAAGCCGAGGATAAGTCGGGTGACAACAAAAGAAAATGGGAAGCCCCCCAATCAAGCAATTACAACAACCCCGCCAAGAAGCCCTTCATCCCCAACGGCAAGAAAGGTTATACCGGACACCTACCGTATTGTAACGAGTGCTACAAACATCATTTAGGCGAATGTGGCAAACCATTTTGCTTGAAGTGTCAAAGAAGTGGCCATGTAGCCCACGATTGTAGGAATACCGCTCCCGTCGCTCAAAAGGAGCACAATGCACCCAAGACGGGTGTTTGTTTTGAATGTGGCCAACCGGGTCATTTTAGGAGTGCGTGCCCAAATAAGAAAATCAACCCCAACACCCGCCGTTGAACTTCCAACATCGACACCTAGGATGCCCGAGACGACGATGGACTAGTCACGGGTACGTTCTTCACAACCAACCGTATATTTCATACTTATTCAATTCGGTTACAGCTAGACGTTTTATAACCAAGACTTTGACTCGTACCCTTTGCACTCCACCTTTTCCCCTAGACCCTACTTAGGCAATTTAAGTGACCAACGGAAAATATTGTGTGCCTATAAATTTTATTGGAGGATATACGTTAAGACTTTTGACTTGACACCTATAGAACTAGGGAGCTCGAAACCTTTTCGTAAAAAAAAAAAAAAAAAAAATGTTTCCCCATCATCTTGTATAGATTGTTGTGAACTGAGTAATTTTCGGTTGGAAACCGATACCCTCTCCCTCGCATCCATGACCTCATGATTATTTGCACGAATCCCGTATGTTCCAAATCGACCTCCGTTCCGGTTATCATCAATTGGGGGTTAAGGGAGACGATGTCTCCTAAGCCATTTCCGAACTCGCAACATTAGTTGTAAATCTCTCTTAGTACCGTTTGATTTATTTAGGACTCCGTCCGTATTCATGAACCTCCTAAACCGCGTATGCAAATTCATATAGACTAATCTGTTATCGTATTTATAGATGACATCTTAACTTATTCAAGTAAAGAAGGAAAACGAACAACATCACCATCTTAAGCTCGAACTTTTGAGAAAAGAGCAACTCCATACCAAATTCTCCGAGTGAGAATTTCTGTTGAACGAAGTCCAATTTTCTAGACCATGATGTTAATGGTCGAGGCATTACAATCAATCTCCAAATCAAGCCACATGTAATCAGGAAACTCTCATGACTCAGACTTACCGCAGATTCATTTTCGACTTTTTCTCGTGATGCTCGTTCTTTACCCTCGATAACTCATTAAGGTAGAAATCTAAACCTCTACGTGCCCGAATCTTGAACGTGATTATTCACACCAACCTTGCTAGCTTAATTCGTATAGCACCAGGTGGAACTCAAATATGGAAATATTTCTACTTGAACGCCGAAAGGCATACTCTCTCGACTCAAAATCAACGTAACTAAAATTCGTTGTTTTGCACGAAGGATTCAAATACTAAATTGTGGATCCGATCAATATTCTCGTCATCACGTACCACACTACATACCTCTGTTATTTCACCATTACCGTCTGATATTACTGGGAATTAAGATAACACATAATCCAACGATACTCCACTCTTTTTTGACTTAACGCCCTTGTGTTTCTGATAATCGGCCAACTACTATTCAACCCCGAACTATACAACCACGTGTACTATCTCGTTTCTTTTTCAAACCTCAACTTTTGACAACTAGATGCACGATATGGCAACCTCGAGATGTAAACTCACTCTACTCTAAGTTCTCATTTCACTCCTATCTTTATCGCTCGCACTTCCGTATAAGGAAACTTTTGTAACATTTCTCAATGGATAGAGAAACTCTTCATATTACATTAGTATTCGCCACGAGGGTGAATAGTCCTAACGAACATTTTTTCGAACCCTAACTAACTTGTTCAAACGTATCTTAAGAGATTCTATTCCAACACGGTGTATCTTTGTCAATTATTCCGTATCGAAATACTCGTTTCACTTCTAGTTTTACAAGAAACCTTGGGAACCCGCTTAGACATGAGTACCGCGTATCTCTCACAAACCGACGAACCGAGCAAACGAACGATTTACATCCTGGAAAGACATGTTTCAAACTCGCATTATCGCTTTTAGTTGATCCCTCATACTACGATAGTTACCGTTCTTGTACTAACGCCGCACTTCCGAAACCCTATATGACCGCAAATGTCATACCCCTATTCGTTGGACCAACGCATGTGGCAAACAAACACCGAAATCTGAACTACATCAGGAAACAACAATTGAGATCATTCAAGTCCGAGAAGGGCTCGAGACGACCCGTAGTCGCCAAAAGAGTTATACCAAACTTAGATGAAAACCTCACAAAATCCCAGTGTGTAACCGCGAAATATTGAGAAACCGCACCTTGGAAAGGTGTAATCCATTTTGGGAAATCGAGGAGGGTTATATTCGCAATATTTAACCTTTTAAAACATTGGGGCGTATTGGAACCGCTCCCTACCGTTTAGAACTGCCGACTCAATTAAGTTTCCGTTTACCTTACATTTTGTGTAACAAACTTAGAAACGTGTCCTGCGGAACAGGAACGTGCAATCATTCTAAATGCACCAACTATTGATGACAAACTCCGCTTCATAGGAAAACCGGCTGAACATGTGGATCGTAGAACCAAGCCCTAATACAACGTAACACCCCGACTATCCGGATTCGTGGAATGTCCAAGAAAGTACCTTCAATCATTCGTAGAGTTACTACACTAGGTCTCGAGTAAGAGACATCGACTATTACTTCCAACTAAATTTCGGGACGAAATTTCTTTTGAGGTGTGGATAATGTAACATCCCGCGTTTTTCCGTTAAATTTATTTTAACACCGTCTTTTTTTTTATAATATCTTTCGTCATTTAATTTGGTATCTTTCGTTAACTAACGTTCATAATATCGTCGTTATTTAATTATAACGTCACCCGTTTACTCGAGCGTTTTAAAATATTCGTTTGGTTATTTCCCGCACCCGCTTTGAAACTAGAGGGACCAAACTTGCCAAGGGACCAAACCTTTGACTAGGTCAAAGAGGTCAAACCTCCCTCATCCATTCATTTATCTTTTTCTTTTCCATTTTTCTTTAATACTTCCACAAATCCTCTCAAAACCCAATTCATAAATTCATCATCCAAATTCAATCAAGGAAACTTACAACTAAACAAAATACATATTTGGAATCCTCTCTTCATCCTCTTCAATTTGATACCAACTTCATCTCATTTGGGTAACTTTCTAAAATCACTAATTTTATGTGTTCTTGAGATTTTTGAGTTATAAAGTTGTTAATTAGTGTCTATGGCTCATTGTGATGTCGTGTATGTAATTTGTATGCTCGATTCGTTGTTTTTGGTGTAACTAGTTCAATATGAAAATTACTTGCTAAATCCTTGATTTTGGATGATCAAATGTTGTTAGATTGTTAAAGTGCATGTTTTAAAAGTGTTACTAGTATCATTAGCTTCGTTTTGATGTATAGGTTGATTAAGGAAACTCTAAGAACATAATTAGTGATTTTGTGAACTTGGATTAGGGTTTGATA
The DNA here is from genome assembly GCF_046630445.1 of Rutidosis leptorrhynchoides. NCBI lineage: Eukaryota > Viridiplantae > Streptophyta > Magnoliopsida > Asterales > Asteraceae > Rutidosis > Rutidosis leptorrhynchoides. Next base: position 210,825,545 of record NC_092339.1, read on the forward strand.
AGCTTTAGATGAACTTTTGATTCACCAAATGCTATGAAATATTGTAGATAAGAATTTTGTTACAATGTATGTTTGATCACCTTCAAAACGGCATATCACATGTGTGAATTGGATTCCCGAAACTTAAAATGCATTTGATGAACTTGAAACTTTGAAAATGGATTCTTAATGATCACTTGACGGAAAATCGGTTATTGAAATTGATGTTTTTGTTTGATGAAACGTGTTTAGTTGTTTTCCTTGTCAAATTACCTTTCCAACGATATATAGTATGCATTTTGGATGTTTTCGGTTCATAAAATATGTTAATTTGAGTTTTGGTTCGTGACTTGGACCATTTTTCTGCAAACTGCATGTTTCCCAGGTATTGCGCGCCGCGCATATACCCGCGCGCCGCGCAGAATTAGAAATCCCAGATGTTTGCCTTCGTGGTTAAGTTCTGACCAGGATTTACACTTGGGTGCGCGCCGCGCAACCCATTGCGCGCCGCGCATATGCCCAGCTCATTTTTGTTTTTATTTTTCCTTTCACAAAATGTTTCCCGCGTAACCGTAACTCCGATTAACATGAAACTTGGCCATTCTGCTCATAAATGATTTCTCATCATGGGAAAATTGTCGGATACCCGACCCGACCCCGTTGACCTTGACTTTGACCAAGTTTGACTTTTAGTCAAACTTAACCAAACAATTATACGATCGTTCTAACATGCTTAGTTACTTGTATCGTGCATGAAACTTGACTAATTGATTCACATGCTATATTAATCGAGTCGTAACGAGCCATAGGACTAATTGAACATCTTTGACCGTTTGTGTTTACCATTATTGATACAACCTATATGTTTAGGTCAAGACTAGCTTTGTCTTTGCACGCGTCTACTTGTTGAAGTACTTTATTAACTCTTGCACTCAAGGTGAGATCATAGTCCCATTTTTTTTTTAATCACTTTTATTCTTTACATCGTGGGCTGAGAAACACATACATTTCATACTTATTTACTTTTCATGCTTTTACATTGTGAACAAATACGAATACAAGGATGCATACGAGTTTGAACAAAAGTCCTCAATCCAATTATCATTAGTTCCACTTGCAGGGTGTAAGTGTAAGCGTGTAATTATGTTGTGTGGCCATACGGGTTTAACAAACCCTCATTCAGACGGTTCGCTACCGTTAGTGAATGGAATATAATTTCAACAATGTATAGTGTAGGTTCTAACACTAAATTCAAAATTCAGAGGGAAGATTCGGTTAAGCCTTGATAATTGGGTGCTCGTGATACAAATACTATTTTGGAATGTGAACGATTTTGGTTAAGCAATTCATAAAGAACCTTGTGGTTCAATACAATTTACTTACTAAACCTATGATTTCACCAACGTTTTCGTTGACAGATTTCTATGTTTTTCTCAGGTCTTGCACGATATGTGATACATGCTTCCGCTCACTAATTGATACTTGCATCCGATGTCGAGTATACATGCATTTCATGGAGCGTCTTTTGACTTTACTTTAAACCGTGTCGCCTAGATTTCAATCGTACTTATAACGTTGTAACTTAACTTTTGGTTGAACAATTCTTGTAAACTTTGAAAACAATCTTTATTTTGAAATGAAGGCGATATATTTTGGTCAAACGTTATCTTAAAGACTTATAATCAGGTAATGGGACCCACGTAGCCGACGCAGTCACTTGACGATTTGTCGGGGTCGCTACACACACGACCATTACATAATGGTTTACAATACAAATATGTTACAACAAAATAAGTTTCTTGAATGCAGTTTTTACACAATATCATACAAGCATGGACTCCAAATCTCGTCCTTATTTAACTATGCGACAGCGGAAGCTCTTAATAATCACCTGAGAATAAACATGCTTAAAACGTCAACAAAAATGTTGGTGAGTTATAGGTTTAACCTATATATATCAAATCATAATAATAGACCACAAGATTTCATATTTCAATACACATCCCATACATAGAGATAAAAATCATTCATATGGTGAACACCTGGTAACCGACATTAACAAGATGCATATATAAGAATATCCCCATCATTTCGGGACACCCTTCGGATATGATATAAATTTCGAAGTACTAAAGCATCCGGTACTTTGGATGGGGCTTGTTGAGCCCGATAGATCTATCTTTAGGATTCGCGTCAATTAGGGTGTCTGTTCCCTAATTCTTAGATTACCAGACTTAATAAAAAGGGGCATATTCGATTTCGATAATTCAACCATAGAATGTAGTTTCACGTACTTGTGTCTATTTTGTAAATCATTTATAAAACCTGCATGTATTCTCATCCCAAAAATATTAG